>NW_026576568.1:0-65000 GCF_028641065.1 Leucoraja erinaceus
TCTCCCCCCTCTCTCGGTCCCCTATCTCTACCCCTTCTCTTACCTCTCTACAATCTCTCCGGTCTCTCCCCTCTCTCCCCTCTTCTCCCGCTCCCCCTCTCATATCCCTTTCTCCCCCTATCTCCACCTTTCCACCCCCTCTCTCCCTTTCCGCCCCCTCCCCCGTTCCTCCCCTCACCTCTCCTTTCCTCCCCTCCCCCCCCCTTTCATCCCCCCCACCTTTCTCCCTACCCCTCCTTTCTCCCTCTACTCTCTCCCCCCTTTCTCTCTCTACCTCCCCTTTCCGGTTGGATAAACGGAACCCAGTGGTGCTCTTTTGTGAACATCACGAGGAACTTTCTTTGGAAAACAAAGTACTGAAGAAAATCCACAAAACCTGCAGAATTTATGGTTCCACGACAGATAACATCCCTGCCCTCACAGAGTAAGTGTGGGAGATGGAACGTCCTGTGGAATGGAAGGGGGAGGTTAGCTTAAGGCAGGAGTCAGCTTAGGGGCCAGGGCCCATGTTTGTGGACGGGTGGTGGGCCATGTCTCAATGTCAATTTCATTCCTCACAAACACCCGAAGGTGCAGTGAAATCAATTATCGCCATAGTTAATAAATTGAGGTCATAATAATACATAATAACTAATTTAGTAATTAGTAATAATACATACTAATAATACATAAATTAGTAATAATACATACTAATAATACATAGTTTTCACTTAGAAACATAGACAATAGGTGCAGGAGGAGGCCATTCGGCCCTTCGAGCCTGCACCGCCATTCAATATGATCATGGCTGATCATCCCTCAGTATCCTGTACCTGCCTTCTCTCCATATCCACTGATCCCTTTAGCCACAAGGGCCGCATCTAACTCCCTCTTAAATATAGCCAATATATGACAAATAAAGGATTCAATTCAATTCAATTCAATGAACTGTGGCTTTAACTACCTTCTGTGGCAGAGAATCCCACAGATTCACCACTCTCTGTGTGAAAAAAGTTTTCCTCATCTCGGTCCTAAAAGATTTCCCCCTTATCCTTAAACTGTGACCCCTTGTCCTGGACTTCCCCAACATCGGGAACAATCTTCCTGCATCTAGCCTGTCCAACCCCTTAAGAATTTTGTAAGTTTCTATAAGATCCCCCCTCAATCTTCTAAATTCTAGCACTTATTTTTCAATTAGTTTTCTGCAGTTCCCAGGGCACCTGCGTGTCCCGGAACTGGCTGTAACGTCCAGGTCGGCTGTGAGCCCCGGGTCTCGCTTAAGTTTCCAGTTCACCTGTGTGCCCCAGAACTGGCAGTAGCGCCCTGGTTTCAAGAACAAATACGCCTGCGGGCCGGATGATTTCGGGTTGCCGCCCCCTGGGCTTAAGGCATCGCCATTGAGCGAGGTTGTTGTTCAGTTCTGCACTGAGCTCTAAGCCCCATAAATACCCTAAAGGGCCTGTCCCACTGTATGAGGTATTTCAACAGTTTTCCCGCGTTCCCCCTGATTCGAACTCGGTGAATTACGGTAATGGCCGTTCGTAGGTCGTAGGTACTCTGGGCTCTCGTGGACATTTTTCACAGCGCTGAAAAAAACTTCACGAGTTACCGCGTTTCCCAGAGTACCTGCCGTTAGCATTACGTGACGTCCACGAGCTCCGACGTGCCCGCTACGTACATTCTACGTACTTACCACGAGTTTGATTTTTTTTTTTAAACTCGGGAGAGCTCTTGAATTACCTCGTACAGTGGGGGACAGGGCCCCTTAACCTTTACAGAGTCACGTTTGTCATTCACCACATCTTCGGGCCGTTGCAAGAAGACCTGGGCTTCACAACTAGTGGCACCTCCAACCAGTAAGGTCAGCACTGTGGTGCTGCGGTAGAGTTGCTGCCTCGCAGTGCTAGAGTCCCGGGTTCGATCCCGACCACGGGTGCTCTCTGTACGGAGTTTGTACATTCTCCCGTGACTTGCGTGGGTTTTCTTTGGGAAGCTTCGGTTTCCTCCCGTATTAAGTCATACAGGTTTGTAGGTTAATTGGCTTGGTATAAAATGGTGGTGGCCGACTAGGAAAAGGGGAGATGCAGCGAGACCTGGGTGTCATGGTACACCAGTCATTGAAAGTAGGCATGCAGGTGCAGCAGGCAGTGAAGAAGGCGAATGATATGTTAGCTTTCATAGCAAAAGGATTTGAGTATAGGAGCAGGGAGGTTCTACTGCAGTTGTACAGGGTCTTGGTGAGACCACACCTGGAGTATTGCGTACAGTTTTGGTCTCCAAATCTGAGGAAGGACATTATTGCCATAGAGGGAGTGCAGAGAAGGTTCACCAGACTGATTCCTGGGATGTCAGGACTGTCTTATGAAGAAAGACTGGATAGACTTGGTTTATATACTCTCTAGAATTTAGGAGATTGAGAGGGGATCTTATAGAAACTTACAAAATTCTTAAGGGGTTGGACAGGCTAGATGCAGGAAGATTGCTCCCGATGTTGGGGAAGTCCAGGACAAGGGGGGGGTTGGTCACAGCTTAAGGATAAGGGGGAAATCCTTTAAAACCGAGATGAGAAGAACTTTTTTCTCACAGAGAGTGGTGAATCTCTGGAACTCTCTGCCACAGAAGGTAGTCGAGGCCAATTCATTGGCTATATTTAAGAGGGAGTTAGATGTGGCCCTTGTGGCTAAGGGGATCAGAGGGTATGGAGAGAAGGCAGGTATGGGATACTGAGTTGGATGATCAGCCATGATCATATTGAATGGCGGTGCAGGCTCGAAGGGCTGAATGGCCTACTCCTGCACCTAATTTCTATGTTTCTAAAAGGTAAATTGTCCCTAGTGTGTACGTGTGGGGTTCACTGGTGTTGGCATGGACACAGTGGGCCGGATGGCTGTTTCCGCGCTGCACCTCCACAGACGCCTCTGTCAAGCTTCTCATGTTTGCGAACAACACAATCCTGATTGGACTGATCCTGGATGGGGTGGAATCTGCCTACAGACAGGAAGTGTCACAGCTGGCATCCTGGTGCCGTAGCAACAACCTAGAGCTCAATGCTCTTAAGACAGTGGAATTGATTGTAGACTTTAGGAGAGCTCCCCCTCCCCTCCCCTCACCCCACACATCTGTGGAGTCTTTTAAGTTCCTGGGAACCATCATCTCTAAGGACCTTATGTGGGGGGTCTACCATCGACTCCACAGTCAAAAAGGCCCAACAGAGGATGTACTCCCTGCGGCAGCTGAGGAAGCACAATCTGCCACAGGCAATGATGGTCCAATTCTACACGGCCATCGTAGAGTCTGTCCTCACCTTCTCCATCATGGTCTGGTTTGGCTCAGCCACCAAGCACGACACCTGGAGGCTGCAGCGAATCGTCCGATCAGCTGAGAAGGTTATTGGCTGCAACCTTCCCTCCATTGATGAACTGTACACTGCAAGGGGCCAGGAAGCGAGCGGGGAAGATCATCTCTGACCCCTCTCACCCTGGCCACAAACTCTTTGAATCACTTCCCTCTGGAAGGTGACTCCGGACTGTCAAAGCTGCCACAGCCAGACATAAAAACAGTTTTTATCCACGAGTAGTTGCTCTACTCAACAGCCAAAAATCTGTAGCCTCCCTTTCCTCTGGTATTTTATTTAATTCACATGTTCAATCGATAATGTTTTATTATTAATGTTTAATGTGTCATTCCTAACTGTCACTGAGTCATGTTACTTGTGGGCGGAGCACCAAGGCAAATTCCTTGTATGTGAATACTTGGCCAATAAACTTATTCATTCGTTCAAGAAGGAACTGCAGATGCTAGAAAAGTGCTGAGAGAAACTCAGCGGGTGAGGCAGCATCTTTGGAGTGAAGGAAATAGGCCAATAAACTTATTTATAAGCTTAAACTTAAAAAAAAAGACTTAATCTCCAAACTAAACTAGCCTCAGTGTCTCTTCCTCCCTCCCCCAAGCCCCCCTGCCTTGCTGCCTCATTAAGCTCGGCTGAATTGAGCGCAGGGAAGCGGGCAGCATCTGGCTTTAATTACATTCCTCCAAGCCAGCAGCCTGCAGTGAACAGCTAGTAAAAGCTGGAGCCCTGAGAGACCATGGGTCACACTGTGCAGTAAGAGACGCTGTTGGCTTAGCGTACCCCGACTGGGGCCCAGAGGGAGTGGGAGCAAGACTGCTAACCAGCGACGGCTGGCCAAAGACGTCCTCTTTCACAATCGGCAGCCGGCAGTTGCTGCTTTCGTCTGCAAGTTCCCCCGGCCTCTTGAATTTGCTTGAATTTTTTTTTTTTTTTTTTTTTTGAAAATATTTTTTATTGGAGATAGGTACATAACCTATTACATCATTACTGTCTTACATTTTTAAATTGATAATATTGTCAGTTATTATTACATTGTCTCCAATACTTTTTGCCTTTTTCTTCATTTTTTTTTAAACTAGATAGAACTAAAGAGATAGATGAAGTAAAGGAGGAAAAGAAAGGCAAGAAAAACAAAAACAAAAAAAAAAAACAAAAAAAAGGGGGAAAGAGATAGTTAAAGAAGAATGGAAAAATTTATTAAAATAAAAAACATCGTTCGAGATATGTTCGTACATTTCAGAGTGTAGCATTTCATCGAATCTTTAGCCCGAGTGCTAGTCAGGTTCCTGTGCTGAACTATTCTGACCCTTTAAGTAATCAATAAAAGGAGACCATGTTCCAACGAATAATTCCTGTTTGTCCAACAGGGAAAGAATTTGGTTGAGGGCTGCATTGTGGCGTAGTGGTAGAGCCCCGAGACTCGGTGGGCCGAAGGGCCTGTTTCCATGCTTTATCACTAAACTATGCGAAGGTCACAAGTGATAGGAGCAGAATTAGGCCATTCGGCCCATCATTTACTCCACCATTCGATCGTGGCTGATCTATCTCTCCCTCTCGACCCCATTCTCCTGCCTTCCTCCCGAGACATCTGACACCCGCTCTAATCAAGATTCTCTCACTGCCTTAAAATATCTATTGACTTGGCCGCCCGCCACAGCCTTCTGTGGCAAAGAATTTCACAGGTTCTGATAGTGTTCGATCCCTGGTCCTGCCGATGTATTAGAATGATGCCCATTTCTGAAGTTTCTTCTGACTCGAGATGGCAATGATTGGAGGAGGGGGGAGGGGAGGGGAAGGGGGATTTAGTCTGTGACTAAATTGCCTCCTCCACCTGGTTTGCCGGGTGGGGAGGGGGCTGTGGACCAAAAACAAGACCTGTCAAAGGGCGGATGAGCTCCTAGCGAGCCGATGGCGATCCACACTTCAGTAGAAGTTGTGATCACTGTTGTACGTAGCATTGTAAGGAACGATGATAAAACACACACACACACACACACACACACACACACACACACACACACACACACACACCCGCCAATGTGTGAGAGTGCGGAAGTCCACAGGAACTGGAGGACAGAGATGTGTGGTGCATCTGTCACCGTTCCCGTCGGAAACCAGCAACACTGCGTCGCTAATGTTTTCAACCGTACAAAGGACATTTATTGTCACGTACACCAATTGGTGCAGTGAAATTTGAGTTGCCATTTGCAGCACACCAATAAAAATCAAACACAACATTAAAGAATTTAACATTAAACATAAAAGCATCCCCCGCACAATGGTTCCCACTGTGAGGGAAGGCAGCAAAGTCCTGTCCTCTTCCTCTATGTTCACCCGTAGTCGGGGCCTATTCGAGGCCTCCGCAGTCGCCGTGATGTTTCAGGCCCTCTCGCCGGATGATGGAGCTCCGTTGTCGGGGGAACACTCAGCGGCTTGGATTGTCTGGAACGGCCGCTTCCTACCGGAGACCGTGGCTCCCGAAGTCCACGGGCCGCGCTGGTCGGAGCTCCGACTCTGGCGATCTCGGCGAAAGATCCCAGGCTCCGCGGTTTTCAAAGTCAGCGCCGCCCGCGGCTGGACGCTCCGCAACCACAGCTCAGCGACGTAGGAGTCTGTGGTCTCAGCACTCCGAAGCTTACGGCACGGCAACCCGGGTAAGGCATCGCCCGCTCCGCGACGCTGCTTCAGCGCTGTGCCGCCTCCGAAGCTGAAGTTCTGGCAGGAAACGCCGCTCTAGCCCAGTTGGTACGCCGTGAGGAAGGGACGAAGATGCGGCTCAGAGGAAAGTCTCATCTCCGACCAGGTAGGGGCTGAGAAATACAGTTTCCCCCACCCCCCACATAAAAAGACCTGAAGACCTCCAAAACGGTCCAGGACAAGGGGTCACAACTTAAGGATAATGGGGTAATCCTTTAAAACCAAGATGAGGAGAACTTTTCTCACACAGAGAGTGGTGAATCTCTGGAACTCTCTGCCACAGAGGGCAGTCGAGGCCACAGTTCATTGGCTATATTTAAGAGGGAGTTAGATGTGGCCCTTGTGGCCAAGGGGATCAGGGGGTATGGAGAGAAGGCAGGTACGGGATACTGAGTTGGATGATCAGCCATGATCATATTGAATGGCGGTGCAGGCTCGAAGGGCCGAATGGCCTACTCCTGCACCTATTGTCTATGTTTCTATGTACGTTAATACATACTATCAACATTATTACATAATATATTATTTCATGATATTGTGACATAATATAAGACCTTGTTACACTATGCAATACAATAATACATAAGTGTAATGGCCATGCATATACAATAGTTATGCCAAATGATCACACACAGAGCAAGCTAGATAAAGGAGCTCGAAGACTCTAATACTAGAAACGGAGATGAGGAAAAACGTTTTCACACAGAGGGTGGTGAGTCTGTGGAATTCTCTGCCTGGTGGAGGCCACTTCTCTGGATGCTCCTACTCCTGCACCTAATTTCTATGTTTCTATAAAACATAACTTTCAACACAATAAACATTTTTTAAAAAGGGTGAAAGGACGAACAGCTGCAGGCTGGGCAGCTCTACTCGAACGGCGCCCCACGTTGGTTGTGATGATGAATGAATGAGTTTATTGCCGTGGCCCGCGTTGAGTAATGGTGGTTTTTCTCCTCAGCCCCATTCTGGACAAGGAGACAATTGAAGTGGGCAACCTGCGGTTCCAGGCCCTCTTCACGCCCGGCCACACCGTGGGTCACATGATCTATGTCCTGGACGGGGAGCCGTACAACTGTCCCGCCTGCCTCTTCTCCGGAGATCTGGTCTTCCTCTCCGGCTGTGGTGAGTGCTGCAGTGCCACAATGTCAGGAAACGGGGCCCTTCTTGCCCACACCGACAATAGACAATAGGTGCAGGACTGGGCCTCCACACACAGCTGTGGAGGCCAATGCATTGGGTGTTTTTATAAATAGACAAAAGACGCAGGAGTAGGCCATTCAGCCCTTCGAGCCAGCACCGCCATTCATGGCTGATCATCCTCAATCAGTACCCCGTTCCTGCCTTCTCCCCATATCCCCTGACTCCGCTATCTTTAAGAGCCCTATCTAGCTCTCTCTTATAACCATAAAACAATTACAGCACGGAAACAGGCCATCTCGACCCTTCTAGTCCGTGCCGAACACATAATCTCCCCTAGTCCCATATACCTGCGCTCAGACCATAATCCTCCATTCCCTTCCCATCCATATAACTATCCAATTTATTTTTAAATGATAAAAACGAACCTGCCTCCACCACCTTCACTGGAAGCTCATTCCACACAGCCACCACTCTCTGAGTAAAGAAAACTCAGTAAAGAAATGCTCTTGAAAGCATCCAGAGAACCGGCCTCCACTGCCCTCTGAGGCAGAGAATTCCACAGACTCACCACTCTCTGTGTGAAAAAGTGTTTCCTCACCTCTGTTCTAAATGGCTTATCCCTTATTCTTAAACTGTGTGTGGCCCCTGGTTCTGGACTCCCCCAACATTGGGAACATGTTTCCTGCCTCTAGCGTGTCCAGACCCTTAGTAATCTTATATGTTTCAACAAGATATCCTCTCATCCTTCTAAACTCCAGAGTGTACACGCCCAGCCGCTCCATTCTCTCAGCATATGACATTCCCGCCATCCCGGATATTAACCTTGTGAACCTATCTAGCTCTCTTGAAAGCATCCAGAGAACCGCCCTCTGAGGCAGGCAGAGAATTCCACAGACTCACAACTCTCTGTGGAAGACATGTCCCAGCTGCACTAGTCTCACCTCCCTGTGTTTGGTCCATATCCCTTGGTCCAACCTGTCCTATCCATGTACGTCGAACTGCTTCTGAAATGTTGGGATAGTCCCAGCCTCAACTACCTCCTCTGGCAGCTCGTTCCATACACCCACCACCCTCTGTGTGAAAAAGTTACCTCTCGGATTCCTATTAAATCTTTCACCCTTCACCTTGAAGCTGTGTCCTCTGGTCCTCAATTCCCCCACTCTGGGCAAGACGTGCCTTGAGAACTGCCGTAACGATTGCTTGTCTGGGAATTCCGTTCCCGACCACTGTTGTACAGTGGGGCAGCTGCTTCATCGCGCCAGAGACCTTGGTTCGATCCTGACCTCTGGTGCGGTTTGTGAGTTTGTACCATTTCCCTGTGCCCGCGTGGGCTTCCACTGAAGAAGGGTCTCGACCCGAAACATCGCCCATTCCTTCTCCCCAGAGATGCTGCCTGGCTCGCTGAGTTACTCCAGCATTTTGTGTCTATAAAAAGGCACATGGATAGAAATTTACAGAAAAGAAATGGGCCAAACGCAGATAGGTGGCAGGTAGATGATGGTGGGACAAATTGGTTGGCATGGGTAAGATGGACCGAAGGGCCTGTTCCTATGCTGCGTGAAGAAAAAGCACAAAGTGCTGGAGGAACTCAGTGGGTCAGGCTGGTTAGTCATTATGTGTAGGAAGGAAGTGCAGAAGCTGGTTTAAACCGAATATAGACACAAAAGCTGTCTTAAGGGGTTGGACAGGCTAGATGCAGGAAGATTGTTCCCGATGTTGGGGAAGTCCAGAACAAGGGGTCACAGTTTAAGGATAAGAGGGGGAAATCTTTTAGGACCGAGATGAGAAAAACATTTTTCACACAGAGAGTGGTGAATCTGTGGAATTCTCTGCCACAGAAGGTAGTTGAGGCCAGTTCATTGGCTATATTTAACAGGGAGTTAGATGTGGCCCTTGTGGCTAAGGGGATCAGGGGGTATGGAGAGAAGGCAGGTACGGGATACCGAGTTGGATGATCAGCCATGATCATATTGAATGGTGGTGCAGGCTCGAAGGGCCGAATGGCCTCTACTCCTGCACCTAATTTCTATGTTTCTAATTCAGCGGGACAGGCAGCATGTCTGGAGTGTAGGAATGGGTGCGGTTCGGGTCGAGACCCTTCTTCAGACTGGTTAGGCAAAAGGGAAATGAGAGATGTCTCGACCCGAAATGTCGCCTGTTTCCTTCCCTCCATAGATGCTGCCTCACCCGCTGAGTTTCTCCAGCAATTTTGTCTACCTTTGATTTTCCAGCATCTGCAGTTCCTTCTTAATCAGGCCATTGTTAGGTGTTTGTTGGGTGAGAACGTGAAACTAGTACTGTGCGACTGGGGGGGGGGGGGGGGGGGGGGGGGGGGGGGGGGGAGGGGGGGGGAAGGGGAATGCAAGGGTTACTTGAAGTTAGAGGAGTCAATGTTCATACCGCTCGGGTGTAAGCTAAGGTAGACACAAAATGCTTGGAGTAACTCAGCGGGTCAAGCAACATCTCTGGAGAGAAGGAATGGGCGACGTTTTGGGTCGTGACCCTTCTTCAGACTGATGTCAGGGGAGGGGGCCGGGACAGATGGAATGTAGTCGGAGACAGTAAGACTGGTGGGAGAGGGAAAGCAAGGGCTATTTGAAGTTAGAGAAGTCAATTTCCTACCGCTGGGGTGTAAACTACCCAAGTGAAATATGAGATGCAAATGCCTCCAATTTGCGCTGGGCCTCACTCTGTCATTGGAGGAGGCCCAGGACAGAAAGGTCCGTGTGGGAATGGGGGGAGTTAAAGTGTTTGGCAACCGGGAGATTAGGTAGGTCCAGGCGGACTGAGCGCAGGTGTTCAGCTAAACGATCGCCCAGTCTGCACGTAACACTGTAACTCAGTACATGCGGCAGTAAACTGCTGTGAAGAGAGCGCGTGGATTTCCCACTGAGACGTGCCCTTGTGCCTACAGTGCGGCATGTTCTCCAACGTCACTAGTCTCTTGGTTTTGTGCCCCCCCCCCCCTCAGGTCGGATCTTCGAAGGCAGCGCCTCGCTGATGCTGTCGTCGCTGGATGTCGTGGGCACCTTGGGGGACGAGACATTGCTCTGGCCAGGTAAAAGAGGGGCGAGTGTGATGGTCTGTGTGACATCGCCCTACAGTCTTACATTAGCAATGTTACAAAATATTGAGATTTAAAAAATCAAGTCTGCAATTTATCCCATTTATCAGATAAAGCATAAAAAGAAGTTTAATTTGACACCTAATTCACTTTCATATCTTCAGTATTAAAAAGGTTATGGCCATTTTCATACTCAGAAATTGGCATCTTGTTCCCTATTGCTTTTTCATTGACTTAACACAAAATCTGTGATCGAGAACATTTAAAAGCCCATAACTTTCTTAAAATTTAAGAGAACTGAAAGAAATTTTCAGTTGTTATAGATCGAAGCATTCTGAAACAAATATGAAACAATCTTACTTAGATGACTTGAAATTAAAGCATATAATTGTAGCTAATTACAAAATTCAATTACTAGATCTAAACATCTATCCGTTTCTTAAGAATAGATTAACATTTTTAAATAGCCTAAGTGTCCCAATAACATTCACACAAGAATTCACAATATAACATAATTTTTAAATTTCATTGTCATGGGTTTATAGGCCAAATGGAAGGAATTTAATGTTTAATACCTGTAAATTAATGGCCATTTAAATCAGCTTGCGAGTGGGATTTTCTGGAACGGGACCATTTGGAACGTTGAGATTGCGGTGAATTTAGTCCCCCATATCGGCAGCAAATACACTACCGGTTCGTTCGGGGGGAAAAATCACCGTTTCGCAACTTAAAATGTGAATTAAATACATCTTAAGAAACACTTTTATACATATAATTAAACTACTTTCTTTTACCTGTCCCCTACATAAAATATGTCCCCGTTGTTGGCATTGACGGCTTCAGAAGCTGATTTTAAAATCATTCCAGCGATTAACTTGTCGGGTGAATTTTTTTTTAAAAACACACAGAACGGCCGTAGGAACGATTCTTTAGCAACATCTTGCACTCCAACAAAATATAATTCAGGACCAGGTCGGAAAAAAAACCCCGTTTTAACCCCGCCCCCCCCCCCCCCCCCCCCCTCAAACGCGCCAAAATCGCGCACACGGCCAGTGGCAGAATTGCAGCGCCGCTGAAGGTAAGTATTGTAACATACCTACTTACATTACATAAAAACCCAAGACCCACACTTAACACAGTTTACATAAACATCCATCAGAGTGGATCTCCAACATCTCCTCACTGTGATGGAAGGCAAAGTCTTATCTCTTCCCTTTGTTCTTCTCCCACGGTCCAGCAGTCCAACTGCAGGTTCTGGACTCGCCCAACATTGGGAACATATTTCCTGCATCTAGCCTGTCCAGTCCTTTTATAATTTTATATGTTTCAATAAGATAAGGCAGGTGGGACTAAGGGGAAAAAAATTTGTTCGGCATGGACTTGTAGGGCCGAGATGGCCTGTTTCCGCGCTGTAATTGTTATATGGTTATATGGTTAAGATCAGGTGATCGGGCGGCAACGGTGGGCGCAGTGGTAGAGTCGCTGCCTCACAGCGCCAGCAGACCCGGGTTCGATCCTGACTACGGGTGCTGTCTCTACGAAGTTTGCACGTTCCCCCCCCCCCGTAGCCTGGGTGGGTTTTCTCCGCGATCTTCGGTTTCCTCCCACACTCCAAAGGCGTATTGGTTTGTAGGTTAATTGGCTTGGGCCTGCTTCTGCGCTGTAAACTGGTCTTATCTTACCTTAAACTTATTGAAATATGCAAGATTATTAAGAGTTTGGACACGCTAGAGGCAGGAAACATGTTCCCGATGATGGGGGAGTCCAGAACCAAGGTCCACAGTTTAAGAATAAGGGGTAAGCCATTTAGAACGGAGACGAGGAAACACTTCTTCACCCAGAGTGTTGTCAGTCTGTGGAATTCTCTGCCTCAGAGGGCGGTGGAGGCCGGTTCTCTGGATACTTTCAAGAGAGAGTTAGATAGGGCTCTACTTCTTCTTCTTGCGTATGGCGTGCACAGCCTAAAGTTGTAGGTCAACTTGTTCTATTTTATCTTTGTGCACGTTGGGTTGAAACAGGGTGGACCACGTGAAGATTGCAGTCTCCCACCCCATAGGGCTCTTAAAGATAGCGGAGCCAGGGGATATGGGGAGAAGGCAGGAACGGGGTACTGATTGGGGGATGATCAGCCATGATCATATTGAATGGTGGTGCTGGTTCGAAGGGCCGAATGGCCTACTCCTGCACCTATTGTCTATTGTATCTCTGTATCTGTAAACTAAAGAATGGTGGAGCAGTCACAATGGGCTGCATGGCCTTAATCTGGTCCTGTCATTTGAAGTTGGAGGGTGCTTTGACCGTGCGTGTGTGATTTGTCCCGCAGGACACGAGTATGCCCAGGATAATCTGATGTTTGCAGCTTCCGTGGAACCAAACAACTCTGCCATCTTCACAAAGCTGGAATGGGTTCTGCAGCAGAGGCACTTGAACCAATGCACGGTGAGTACAACTATGCCTCCGTGTGTGTGTGTGTGTGGTCGTCTATCTGTCGCAAAGACGGCGTGCGGTCTGCTCACTTCCGCCGCTCGGGGCGTGGAGAATTGAGTCCAGAAATCACATGTTTCGTTTTTTCCACGCAGAGAGTGGTGAATCTGTGGAATTCTCTGCCACAGAAAGTAGTTGAGGCCACAGCTCATTGGCTATATTTAAGAGGGAGTTAGATGTGGCCCTTGTGGCTAAAGGGATCAGGGGGTATGGAGAGAAGGCAGGTACAGGATACTGAGTTGGATGATCAGCCATGATCACATTGAATGGCGAATGGTGCAGGCTCGAAGGGCCGAATGGCCTACTCCTGCACCTATTCAAGTCAAGTCAAGTCAAGTTTATTTGTCACATACACATACGAGATGTGCAGTGAAATGAAAGTGGCAATGCTCGCGGACTTTTGTGCAAAAGACAAACAACAAAACAACCAAACAAATTATAAACACAATCATAACACACATATTCTTTTACATAATAAATAATGGAAGGAAAAACGTTCAGTAGAGTTAGTCCCTGGTGAGATAGGCGTTTACAGTCCGAATTGCCTCTGGGAAGAAACTCCTTCTCAACCTCTCCGTTCTCACCGCAGAAACATTTTCTATGTTTCTATGTTTGTTGCCTCTAAGCCCCCACCTCTCGTTTATTCCAGTGCCCATCGACGATCGGCGAGGAGAAAGAATACAACCCGTTCCTGCGGACCCACTCCACCATCCTGCACGACGCTCTCGGGGTGGAGCGGGCACCCAGCGAAGACTTGACGCTCTTCAGGTCACGCGTTCTGCAAGAGGTCCGGAAGCGTAAAGAGATTTTCAATTGTAGATAGCGTTCCAAACCTTCCTGGAGAAACGGGCCATTGACTGCCTTCCCTCCACCTCTCCTGCCCTCGCTACACCCCCCCCCCCCATACACTTGCCCTCCCTCCCTCTGTACACGAGATGTTCATCAGGCCATAAGTTCTCGGAACAGAATTAGGCCATTCGGCCCATCAAGTCCACTCAGCCATTCAATCGCGGCTGATCTATCTCTCCCTCCAAACCCCATTCTCCTGCCTTCTCCCCATAACCCCTGACACCCATCCTAATCAAGAATTTGTCTAGGGGCAGAATCAGGCCATTCGGCCCATCAAGTCCACTCCACCATACAATCATGGCTGATCCATCTCTCTCCCTCCTAACCCCATTCTCCTGCCTTCTCCCCATAACCTCCTGACACCCGCACTACTCCAGAAACGTAATTAGTTTTGCAACATGCAACCGATCGGTGGGGGGGGGGGTGGGGGGAAACGCGAGGAGAAGAACATTCCGGAACTTTTGCATGGAAACTTTTAGACATTCTACCTTTTCACAATGTTGGCACTGGCGTTTGTTTGAATGGGAAATCTTTTTGCAGCTGTATAGTTTCCCCCGAGTGGAAATATTCCAACAGATCTTGGTACTGTAATGACTGACGAATGTGTGTTTGGAAACAGAGTGCGCCTGGATAAGATATGGACCTTACGAGTTGCTGCTCAATGTATTTTTCACAAAACCTCGTGGGCCGCGTGTGTAAGATGCTCTCCCTTTATTTATAGATCATGAAAAACAAACATATCTGCGTGAAGTCACGAGGAATATATTGTAAATGATGCTGTTACCACTAAAAGTTCAAATACAAGAAGTGTACCAATGTTCATGGAGTTGTCGTTTGCTTTGAAGATGAATAATATTAACACGAGCACGCCACAATTAGCACAAACGCTGTACCTCGGTACACATGACAATAAACTGAATTACAGGACCAGAATAAGGCCATTCGGCCCATTGTGGCTACTCCACCGTTCTTTAGTTTAGAGATACAGAGAATCAATAGACAACAGGTGCAGGAGTAGGCCATTCAACCCTTCGAGCTAGCACCACCATTCAATGTGATCATGGCTGATCATCCCCAATCAGTACCCCGTTCCTGCCTTCTCCCCATATCCCCTGACTCCACTATCTTTAAGAGCCCTATCTAGCTCTCTCGTGAAAGTATCCAGAGAACTGGCCTCCACTGAGAATTCCACAGGCTCACAGCTCTCTGTGAGAAAAAGTGTTTCCTCATCTCCGTTCTAAATGGCTTACCCCTTATTCTTAAATTGTGGCCCCTGGTTCTGGACTCCCCCAACATCGGGAACATGTTTCCTGCCTCTAGCGTGTCCAAACCCTAAATAATCTTATATGTTTCAATAAGATGCCCTCTCATCCTTCTAAACTCCAGAGTGTATAAGCCCAGCTGCTCCATTCTCTCAGCATATGATAGTCCCGCCATCCCGGGAATTAACCTTGTAAACCTACGCTGCACTCCCTCAATAGCAAGAATGTCCTTCCTCAAATTAGGGGACCAAAAGTGCACACAATACTCCAGGTGTGGTCTCATTAGGACCCTCTACAACTGCAGAAGGATCTATTTGCTCCTATACGCAACTCATCTTGTTATGAAGGCCAACATGCCATTCGCTTTCTTCACTGACTGCTGTACCTGCATACTTACATACATACTTACCGGAGACCCTTTTCTGCTGCAGCCTTCATCCACCTTCCCAGCCGTTGTGACGTTCCATAGAAACATATAAACATAGAAATTAGGTGCAGGAGTAGGCCATTCGGCCCTTCGAGCCTGCACCGCCATTCTATTATCTAAATGGTGGCCGATTGGGAAAGGGGGAGATGCAGCGAGACCTGGGTGTCATGGTACACCAGTCATTGAAGGTAGGCATGCAGGTGCAGCAGGTAGTAAAGAAAGCGAATGGTATGTTAGCTTTCATTGCAAAATGATTTGAGTATAGGAGCAGGGAGGTTCTACTGCAGTTGTACAGGGTCTTGGTGAGACCACACCTGGAGTATTGCGTACAGTTTTGGTCTCCAAATCTGAGGAAGGACATTCTCCCCATAGAGGGAGTACAGAGAAGGTTCACCAGACTGATTCCTGGGATGTCAGGACTTTCATATGAAGAAAGACTGGATAGACTTGCCAACAAAATGTTTATACTCTCTAGAATTTAGGAGATTGAGAGGGGATTTATAGAAAACTTACAAAATTCTAAGGGGTTGGACAGGCTAGATGCAGGAAGATTGTTCCCGATGTTGGGGAAGTCCAGGACAAGGGGTCACAGCTTAAGGATAAGGGGGAAATCCTTTAAAAAACCGAGATGAGGAGAACTTTTTTTTTCACACAGAGAGTGGTGAATCTCTGGAACTCTCTGCCACAGAGGGTAGTTGAGGCCAGTTCATTGGCTATATTTAAGAGGGAGTTAGATGTGGCTAAGGGGATCAGGGGGTATGGAGAGAAGGCAGGTACGGGATACTGAGTTGGATGATCAGCCATGATCATATTGAATGGCGGTGCAGGCTCGAAGGGCCGAATGGCCTACTCCTGCACCTAATTTCTATGTTTCTATTCAATATGATCATGGCTGATCATCCAACTCAGTATCCCGTACCTGCCTTCTCTCCATACCCTCTGATCCCCTTAGCCACAAGGGCCACATCTAACTCCCACTAAAGTGCCACTAAGGTCAGCCATTGTCCTCCGCCTGTTCCACCGTTGAGGTCTTGGTTGGATTGCTCTTTGTCAGAGACCTCCCCCTCGACCTTACCGCCATGGGTGGCCCTACCAGGAGCACAGCTCCAGACGGCATCGCTCTCAGGATCTCAGGTCCACACAAGCTTCTCCACCACGACAAGGTGACAATCCTCGGAGAAGAGCGATTCCACTCACAATCACAATCACACACACAAACTCACTCTCTCACTCTCACACACACTATCCTACACACACACTATCCTACATACACACGGGATAATTGACATTTATTCCTAGCCAATTAAGCTGCAAACCTGCACGTCTTTGGAGTGTGGGAGGAAACCGAAGACCCCGGAGAAAACCCACGCAGGTCACGGGGAGAACGTTAGCGTTACGAGCCGCTAAGAGACATCCCCAGAGCTCCGACGTACCCGCTACGTACACTCTACGTGCTTCCACGAGTTTGATTTTTTTTTTTTTTAACTCGTGAGAGCTCCTGAATGAACTCGTACAGTGGGACAGGGCTTTTAGGATTGTTGTTGATAGAGCAGAGGGCTGTGCGTTCAGAGCCTAGGGTGTGATGTTGGAGTGGGTAAGGGGTCTGGGGAAGTCAAAATGGTTGATTTCACCCAGAGAGTGGTGAATCTGTGGAATTCTCCACCACAGAAGGCAGTGGAGGCCAATTCACTGGATGATCTCAAGAGACCGATATCGCTCTTTGGGCTAACGGAATCAAGGGATATGGGGAAAAAGCAGGAACGGGGTACTGATTTTGGATAATCAGCCATGATCATATTATACAGTGTTTAAGAAGGAACTGCAGATGCTGGAAAAAAGTCGAAGGTACAAAAAAAAGCTGGAGAAACTCAGCGGGTGCAGCAGCATCTATGGAGCGAAGGAAATAGGCAACGTTTTCCCGGGGCCGAAACGTTTGCCTATTATTTCCTTCGCTCCATAGATGCTGCTGCACCCGCTGAGTTTTCTCCAGCTTTTTTGTGTACCTATGAAAATATTATAGCCTGGGACTGGATGTCAAGTATTCCGACAGGCTTTGGGAGGATGCTACTAGCTATAGACGGACAGAGCAAAATGCTGGAGCCAGAAGAACAAAGGGGCACAATGAAAGCGGTCAGGTCATTGACATCCGGTGGGGCAGAGCTGAAGGTAACTTCACGGCCAAGGCAGTAAGGCCTTGATGAGATAAAATGCCCGGAACGGACATATTGCAAAATAACTCTACAATGAGAAGGAGATAGGAACAGGCAACATAAATATCCATGGCCACCACTGGAAATTGGAGGAACAGCACCACATATTCCACTTGGGGAGTCTGCATCCTGGGGGCATGAACATTGAATTCTCCCAATTTTGTTAGCCCTTGCTGTCTCCTCCCCTTCCCATCTCTCCCTCAGCCCTCAGGCTCCTCCTCCTCCTCCTTTTTCCTTTCTTCTCCCTCCATCAGTCTGAAGAAGGGTTTCGGCCCAAAACGTTGCCTATTTCCCTCGCTCCATAGATGCTGCTGCACGCGCTGAGTTTCCCCAGCATTTTTGTGTACCTGTAATTAAGAAACTCCCTAGCCTGATAAGGAATGAAGATGTGTTTTGTTTATTCAGCCCTTGGAGGAGGGTCAGCTTGAAATGATCGACTATAAAGCCACTAGGCCTTGGGTTAGAACAGAGGCTTCCTTTAGGAGATTGAAGGAAAGTTGGTGGAAAAGATGGGCGGTCCGAGACATCGGCAGCGACAACACGGGAACAACAATCGCAAGATGGAGGGACCTGGGTCTGAAGCTCAGAGATGACTACCCTCATACCAACACAGTGAATCTGGCCATTTCATTCATAGGGGTTATAACTGACTCCAACTCATGAGTTTTGTGATTTAGTTTAAGAAGTGATGAAACATAGAAAATAGGTGCAGGAGAAGGCCATTCGGCCCTTTGAGCCAGCACCGCCATTAATTGTGATCATGGCTGATCGTCCCCAATCAATAACCCGTGCCTGCCTTCTCCCCATATCCCTTGACTCCACCAGCCCCTAGAGCTCTATCTTAAGCCCTTGTCCCACTTGCGTGTCCTTGGCACGCTAATTATGCGACCTCGTGGTCCCGCGCGATTTCATGCGCCCGTACAGCCGTCTGGAGCGCGTGACGTCATTTGAAGATAGACACAAAATGCTGGAGTAACTCAGCGGGACCGGCAGCATCTCTGGAGAGAAGGAATGGGTGACGTTTCGTGTCGAGAATCTTCTTCAGTCTGAAAGAAGGGACTTGACCTGAAACGTCATCCAGAGATGCTGCCGGTCCCACTGAGTTACTCCACCATTTTGTGTCCATCTTCAATTTTCTTGGCCCCCGCTCTGGAAGTAGAAGTGGGGGCGGATCCGGACCGCAACGGCCGTGAGCCCCAGGCCGAGCTCGGCGATCGTTTGCCTGCTTCTGCTGCTGTTGGAGGTGAGACGTTGCGTCGCGCCAGGTCCCACTTTGGCCGTCAGTTACACGACAAGCCGTTGGCGCACGAAGATTTCATTCGCTACAAAAATTTCGGAGCCCCGCGCGATGTCGTGGACAACTACATACCCCTCCGTGCTTCTCAGTGGGACCGGCCCCTCGCGGCCATACGGTGCCCGTGCGCCTCAACGCGACCACGAGGTCGCGTAATTTGCATGCCAAGGACACGTAAGTGGGACAGGCCCTTTACTCTCTCTTAAATCCATCCCGTGATGTGGCCTCCACTGTGGCAGGGAATTCCACAAATTCACAACTCTGGGTGAAAACGTTTTTTCTCACCTCAGTCTTAAATGACCTCCCCTTTAGTCTAAGACTCTAGCCCCTGGTTCTGGACTCGCCCAACATTGGGAACATTTTTCCTGCATCTAGCTTGTCCAGTCCTTTTATAAATTTATATGTTTCTATAAGACCCCCCCCACCCCACACCCCACCCTTCTAAACTCTAGTGAATACAAGCCTAGTCTTTTCAATCTTTCCTCATATGACATGCCCGCCATCCCAGGGATCAATCTCGTGAATCTATGGTGCACTGCCTCAATCACAAGGATTTCCTTCCTCAAATTAGACCAAAACTACACAATACTCCAGATGTGGTCTTACCAGAGCTCTATACAACTGCAGAAGAAGTTGAAATAGTAAAGTAGATATAGTGACAGATTTTTATATCGGTACAAGGATTCCTCCTATAGTCACTATGATTGAAGACGGGTTCAAGAGATAATCGCAACACACTCAAGAATTCTCCGCAAGACATTCAAAGACGTCGAAAGATAAAGTCCCTGCCCCATCTGTAGCGGGTCCGTAGGAGTCCGTAGATGTCTCCTAGCGGCTCGTATGAGTAAAAAGTAACGATTTTTCTCATCACGAGTATTTTTTTTTACTCGTCGACATTTTCTGCAGGGATGAAAAAAACGTCACGAGTTTACCGGATGTCCCGAATATCTACCGTTAGCGTTACGAGCCGCTACGAGACATCCACGAACTCCTACGGACATTCTCCGGATTAGCGGAATACACAGAAGAACTCTTGAATTACCTCGTACAGTGGGACAGGGGCTTAAATCTTCCAAACACAGTCTCTTAATTAGTAGCTTCTTTATTGTAGTAGTAAAAACAGTAAGATAGTCATCCAAGGAAGATAAAAATGCTGGAGAAACTCAGCGGGTGAGGCAGCTTCTAACTGATGTAACCCTGAAGGGTTTTGGCCAGAAACGTCGTCTATTTTCTTCGCTCCATAGATGCTGCCTCACCCGCTGAGTTTCTCCAGCATTTTTGTCTACCTTCGATTTTCCAGCATCTGCAGTTCCTTCGTAAACAAGATATTCATCCAAACTTCTTCTTGGTTAAGTACATTTTGATCTTACATTTTGGTCAAACTGATGCATGGACGAAAGCTGTGACCTCTCCCCCATGCTTCTTCAAACTAAACTAAAAACTACTAGGGCATCTGTGCCAGAATCCCAGCCGCAAACAGGCCTCGGATTACTTATAAATACCACCCACATAATTACAGGCAGACATAATTTAATGGTAACTGGTTATAGATATAACACACTGAGCTAAGCTAAAATGGCTACTGCAGTAAATGAGAAGTATTAGAAGTCAGTTGTTTGCATGCATGTTTAAAGTTACTCGAGTGTTAATAAAAATTAAGTTGAACCAGGGGTGGGGAACATTTTCATGTTGGAATGCCGCATTAGGTTAGCTGTAATCTAATAAGGCTGCACCCAAGAAACCTCAATGAGATATACTTCAAAATGTACATTATTTTGTAAAAATCTAACTACAATGTACTAACTATCATCAAAGTATCATCAAAGACCCACACCATCCTGGCCACACACTCATCTCCCTGCTACCTTCAGGTAGAAGGTACAGGAGCCTGAAGACTGCAACGACCAGGTTCAGGAATAGCTACTTCCCCACAGCCATCAGGCTATTAAACCTGGCTCGGACAAACTCTGAACATTAATAACCCAGTCACTGTGGCCCTTGTGGCTTAGGGGATCAGGGGGTATGGAGAGAAGGCAGGTACGGGATACTGAGTTGGATGATCAGCCATGATCATATTGAATGGCGGTGCAGGCTCAAAGGGCCGAATGGCCTACTCCTGCACCTAATTTTTATGTTTTTCTATGGATGGATTTAAGAGAGTGTAGTCAATGCCTACTATGTTGTGTTGTGCTGAAGCAAAGCAAGAATTTCATTATCCGATCAGGAACACATGACAATAAACTCACTTGAACTTGAACTTAACTTGAACGGAGACGAGGAAACACTTTTTCTCACAGAGAGTGGTGAGTCTGTGGAATTCTTCGTCTCAGAGGGCGGTGGAGGCAGATTCTCTGAATGCTTTCAAGAGAGAGCTAGATAGGGCTCTTAAAGATAGCTGCAGCAGAAAAGGGTCTGTGCACCAGTCTCCCCACATTAAACAAAGTCACGCACAGGCGTGTCACACTCGTTTCGAGTGACCGTCGATGAAGCCAGTGCCGGTCTCAAGCCCAGAGAAAGGAGGAGGGTTGGGCGTAGGGCTAGCGCCCTTACCCCATAAAACCAGGGGCCACACACAGTCTTAGAATAAAGGGGAGGCCATTTAAGACTGAGGTGAGAAAAAACGTTTTCGTCCAGAGAGTTGTGAATTTGTGGAATTCCCTGCCACAGAGGGCAGTGGAGGCCAAGTCACTGGATGGATTTAAGAGAGAGTTAGATAGAGCTCTAGGGGCTGGTGGAGTCAAGGGATATGGGGAGAAGGCAGGCACGGGTTATTGATTGGGGACGATCAGCCATGATCCCAATGAAGGGCCGAATGGCCTCCTCCTGCACCTATTGTCTATGTTTTTATGTTTCTCTGCATGGGACATAGAAACATAGAAATTAGGTGCAGGAGTAGGCCATTCGGCCCTTCTAGCCTGCACCGCCATTCAATATGATCATGGCTGATCATCCAACTCAGTATCCCGTACCTGCCTTCTCTCCATACCCCTGATCCCCTTAGCCACAAGGGCCACATCTAACTCTCTCTTAAAAATAGCCAATGAACTGGCCTCAACTACCTTCTGTGGCAGAGAATTCCAGAGATTCACCACTCTCTCTGTGAAAAAAAAAGTTCTTCTCATCTCGGTTTTAAAGGATTTCCCCTTTATCCTTAAGCTGTGACCCCTTGTCCTGGACTTCCCTAACATTGGGAGCAATCTTCCTGCATCTAGCCTGTCCAACCCTTAAGAATTTTGTAAGTTTCTACAAGATCCCCTCTCAATCTTCTAAATTCTAGAGAGTATAAACCAAGTCTAGCCAGTCTTTCTTCATAAGACAGTCCTGACATCCCAGGAATCAGTCTGGTGAACCTTCTCTGCACTCCCTCTATGGCACCCAACATGTTGGGTGGGTGTGGGGAAGATGGGCCGAAGGGCCTGTTTGCACATCATAAGTCGTACACACAGTGTGGAAACCACAGTGTGGAGTGGAAGTACCTGTTGAACTTGGCTGGGCCAAAGCTGGGCAATGATGCCTGGAGATGGCAGTGTGGGTGGGTGGGTCCGTTGCCGTGGAGACGGCAGGCGCGGCCAGGACAGCTCTGGGGAGCCGGGGTTGGTTGCCTTGGCGACGGGGTCTTGAGCGACGCTGGGCGCCGCCATCTTGCGGGTGTGTGAGTGAGGGAGCGCCGCCGGGTGAGTGAGGGAGCGTCGCGGGGTGAGTGAGGGAGCGTCGCGGGGTGAGTGAGGGAGCGCCGCCGGGCGAGTGAGGGAGTGAGGGAGCGCCGCGGGGAGTGAGTGAGGGAGCGCCGCGGGGTGAGTGAGGGAGTGAGGGAGCGCCGCGGGGTGAGTGAGGGAGCGCCGCGGAGTGAGTGAGGGAGGGAGCCGCGGGGTGAGTGAGTGAGGGAGCGTCGCGGGGGTGAGTGAGGGAGCGCCGCCGGGGTGAGTGTGAGTGAGGGAGCGCCGCGGGGTGAGTGAGGGAGCGCCGCGGGGTGAGTGAGGGAGCGCCGCCGGGGAGTGAGTGAGGGAGCGCCGCGGGGTGAGGGAGGGAGCGCCGCGGGGTGAGCGAGGGAGCGCCGCGGGGTGAGTGAGGGAGCGCCGCGGGGTGAGTGAGGGAGCGCCGCGGGGTGAGGGAGTGAGGGAGCGCCGCGGTGAGTGAGGGAGGGAGGGAGCGCCGCGGGGTGAGTGAGGGAGGAGCGCCGCGGGTGAGTGAGCGCGCGCCGGGAGGGAGCGCCGCGGGCCGTGAGTGAGGAGGGAGCGCCGCGCGGGCGAGTGAGGGAGGGAGCGCCGCGCGGGGTGAGGGAGGAGGGAGCGCCGCCGCCGCGGGAGGAGGGAGCGCCGCGGGGCAGTGAGGGAGCGCCGAGTGAGGGAGCGCCGCGGCAGTGAGGGAGGGGGGCAGTGAGGGAGCGCCGCGGGCAGTGAGGGAGCGCCGCGGGGCAGTGAGGGAGCGCCGCGGGCAGTGAGGGAGCGCCGCGGGCAGGGGTGAGTGAGGGAGCGCCGCGCCGGGTGAGGGAGCGCCGCGGTGAGTGAGAGTGAGGGAGCGCCGCGGGCAGTGAGGGAGCGAGCGCCGCGTGCGGGAGGTGAGGGAGCGCCGCGGGGTGAGTGAGGGAGCGCCGCGGGGTGAGTGAGGGAGCGCCGCGGGGTGAGTGAGGGGGGGAGGGAGCGCCGCGGGGTGAGGTGAGCGGGGTGAGTGAGGGAGCGCCGCGGGCAGTGAGGGAGCGCCGCGGGCAGTGAGGGAGCGCCGCGGGGTGGGTGAAGGTACGACCCGAGGCAGTGAGGGAGCGCCGCGGGCAGTGAGGGCGTGTGAGGGAGCGCCGCGTGCAGTGAGGGAGCGCCGCGGTGAGGGAGTAACAAACAACCATTGGCTGAAGAAGGGTCTGGACCGAAACATCACCCATTCCTTCTCCACAGATGCTGCCCGACCCGCTGAGTAACTCCAGCACTCTCTCTCTCTCTCTCTGTGTGTCTATCTCTGGTGTAAACCAGCATCTGCAGTGCCTCCCTACACCACCTTGCTTACTGGTTGCTGCAGGATTCCTATTTATTTTTATTCCTTCCAAGGACTTTATTCAATAATTGCATATTACAATGTACCAGAATGTACACGACTGTTCAAATGTCACGTTACATAGAAACATAGAAAATAGGTGCAGGAGGAGGCCATTCGGCCCTTTGAGCCAGCACCACCATTCATTGTGATCATCGCTGATCGTCCCCTATCAATAACCCGTGCCTGCCTTCTCCCCATATCCCTTGACTCCACTAGCCCCTAGAGCTCTATCTAACTCTCTCTTAAATCCATCCAGTGACTTGGCCTCCACTGCCCTCTGTGGCAGGGAATTCCACAAATTCACAACTCTCTGGGTGAAAAAGTTTTTTCTCACCTCAGATTTAAATGACCTCCCCTTTATTCTAAGACTGTGTGGCCCCTGGTTCTGGACTCGCCCAACATTGGGAACATTTTTCCTGCATCTAGCTTGTCCAGTCCTTTTATAATTTTATATGTTTCTATGTTTATACATTGCAATCATTATAATACAATAGTGGCTTCTCGATCTGCAATGCTCTCGACCCCTCCACCACGGCGGCCAGCGTTGACGGAAGGCCGCCAGAGTCCCCGTGGACACTGCGTGTTCCCTCTCCAGGGACACGCGAGCACGGATGTGACCATCGACCGCCTGCCGCCTGGACCCGCGAACGGCCATCTTGGCCAAACCAACAGGGAGGTCCCACCCTGAACTGAACTGAATAGTGAAACACTTGGATAGAGTAGATGTGGGGAGCATGTTTCCATTAGTGGGAGAGTCTAGGACTGGAGGTCAGAGCCATAGAATTAAAGGATGTTCTTCCAGGAAGGAAATGAGGAGGAATTTCTTTTGTCAAAGGGCGGTGAATCTGTGGAATTCTTTGCCACAGACGGCTGTGGAGGCCAAGTCAATGGATATTTTTAAGGCAGAGATAGTTAGATTTATGATTAGTACGGGTGTCCGAGGTTATGGGGAGAAGGCAGGAGAATGGGGTTAGGAGGGAGAGATAGATCAGCGATGATTGAATGGCAGAGTAGACTTGATGGGCCGAATGGCCTAATTCTACTCCTATCACTTATGAAGTTATGACCTCCCAATCGACCCTCCCCACCTCCTGCCTTGTGCCCAAATACCAGAATGGTGGGACTAAAATGCAACCAAAACTTGAGGAGCAGCCCCTTCAGATACTCGTACAGGGGGCTGCAACCTCTCACGCTCCGTATACACGTGGAACACTGTCTCTTCCTCGCCGCAGAAGTTACAGGCAGCTGGTGAGTTCATGAACTGACTTAAATATCTGTTACACACCACAGCTCTGTGCAACACTCTCCACCCATGTGTTTGTGAATGGGCTAATCTGTTGGTTTAGATTTAGTTTAGCTTTCGTTTCATTTCATTTTCGTTTTTATTTTATTTTAGTTTACCTTTTAGTTATAGGATTAGTTTTATTTTTATTTTCATTCCTGCTTAGGTTTAGTTCAGTCTGAAGAAGAGTCTCGACCTGGAAAGTCATCCATTGCTTCTCTCCAGAGATGCTGCCTGTCCCACTGAGTTACTCCACCATGTTGTGTCTATCTTAGGTTTAGTTTAAGTTTGCTTTAGTTTAGTTTAGTTTTATTTTAATCTGGTTCTAGTTTATTTTTTAGTTCAAGTTTTGTTTTATTTTACGTTTAGTTTTAGTTTAGGTTCGATTACGTTTCGCTTTAGTTTAATCTAAGAGCTGCCAACTTTCACGCATTGAGCGTGAGAATCACACATTTCGCCAAATTCTCACGCTGATCACAGAATTTCTCACGTTCTGTCGTGAGAAATTCTGTGATCAACGAGAATTTCAAAACTAATATCAACTGCATGGGCCGCGGGTGTTAGAGAGCCGGGGCTGAGGGAGGGATGGATGCAGAAGCAGCGGCGGGGGCAGATGCAGACGGTGAGCCAGGGCTGGCGAGTGTTTGCCAGGCTGGCGAATCGCTCACTGCAGCTCCAGCCATGGAGCAGCCTCAGTGCAAGAGCCCCGGGTTTTGGAAGCTGCCGTGAGAGTCTCTGTGCCGAATTCGCCCTGGTGATCGGCATAGACCAGGCTGTGGCTCGGTGCATCCTGGAGGACAACCAGTGGCTGCTGGAAGTCGGTACCAAGCACTGGGTAGAAGCAGTGGAAGATAGTGGCCTTCAAATGGGGGTGGTTGGTGAAAGCATCCTGCTTGCCTGCTAGATTTCCACTTACTGTAACTGCAGGAAAAATGTTCCTGATGTTGGGGAAGTTCAGAACATAGAAACATAGAAACATAGAAATTAGGTGCAGGAGTAGGCCATTCGGCCCTTTTAAGCCTGCACCGCCATTCAATATGATCATGGCTGATCATCCAACTCAGTATCCCGTACCTGCCTTCTCTCCATACCCTCTGATCCCCTTAGCCACAAGGGCCACATCTAACTCCCTCTTAATTATAGCCAATGAACTGGCCTCAACTACCCTCTGTGGCAGAGAGTTCCAGAGATTCACCACTCTCTGTGTGAAAAAAGTTCTTCTCATCTCGGTTTTAAAGGATTTTCCCCTTATCCTTAAGCTGTGACCCCTTGTCCTGGACTTCCCTAACATCGGGAAACAATCTTCCTGCATCTAGCCTGTCCAACCCCTTAAGAATTTTGTAAGTTTCTATAAGATCCCCTCTCAATCTCCTAAATTCTAGAGAGTATAAACCAAGTCTATCCAGTCTTTCTTCATAAGACAGTCCTGACATCCCAGGAATCAGTCTGGTGAACCATCTCTGCACTCCCTCTATGGCAATAATGTCCTTCCTCAGATTTGGAGACCAAAACTGTACGCAATACTCCAGGTGTGGTCTCACCAAGACCCTGTACAACTGCAGTGGAACCTCCCTGCTCCTATACCAGGGGGCATGCAGTTTAAAAATAAGGGGTAGTCCGTTTAGGACTGAGAAGAGGACAAACTTTCTTCACCCAGAAAGTTGTGAGCCTGTGGAATTCTCCGCCATAGGCAGTGGAGGCCAATTCACTGGATGTTTTCAAGAGAGAATTACATTTAGCTCCTGAGGTTAGAGAAATCAAGGGATATGGGGAAAAAACAGGAAAGAGGTACTGATTTTAGATGAACAGCCATGATAATATTGAATGGCAGTGCTGGCTCGGGCTGAATGGCATATTCCTGCACCTATCTTCTATGTTTCTATACTTGAGTATATAGCAATAAACCTGGACCACTTGATTTTGAAGCATTCATGCATGGTGGAGGTATAATGTAGTCATAGAGTGATACAATGTGAAAATAAGCCCTTCGAACTGCCAACTTGTCCCAGCTATACTACCTACTTTTGGTCCACATCCCTCCAAACATAGAAAATAGGTACAGGAGTAGGCCATTCGGCCCTTCGAGCCTGCACCGCCATTCAATATGATCATGGCTGATCATCCAACTCAGTATCCCGTACCTGCCTTCTCTCCATACCCTCTGATCCCCTTAGCCACAAGGGCCACATCTAACTCCCTCTTAAATATAGCCAATGAACTGGCCTCGACTAGCCTCTGCAGCAGAGAGTTCGAGAGATTCACCACTCTCTGTGTGAAAAATGATTTTCTCATCTCAGTCCTAAAAGATTTCCCCCTTATCCTTAAACTGTGACCCCTTGTTCTGGACTTCCCCAACAACGGGAACAATCTTCCTGCATCTAGCCTGTCCAACCCCTTAAGAATTTTGTAAGTTTCTATAAGATCCTGTCCTATCCATGTATCAGTCAAACTGTTTCTCAAATGTTGGGATAGTCCCTGCCTCAACTATCTTCTCTGGCAGCTTGTTCCATACACCCACCACCCTTTATGTGGAAAAAGCTACCCCATAAAAAGTTACCTCTTAAAATACTTCAAACAGAAAACAGTGAAATCACACTTCTGCAATGCACTAAAACATGATTTTAATACATCAAATTTCAAAAAGTAATGAATATAGTCCATTCCGGAGGTTTTATTTTCCTTATTTTCTGTGGTATTCATAACACAACAATGATAAAAAGATCTTTGTTTTGATTGCCCTACCAACATGCATACATTATTACATTACAGTTAATATGTACCGAGGGCAAAGTTTTGTTCCAATGCTCCCCATTCTCAATTACTTCTACATTGAAGTGATTGAAATCCAAGTGAAGTTTAAATGGCATCATAAAAGTAAAACCTCCGGAATGGATGATATTCATTACGTGATTGGTTGGGGTCAGTATCAGCACAATTACTATATTAAACTTTGAATCTTCAGACGTCCTGGTTCAAGCTAAAACTAAAGACAAATAATAATCTCCTCACACATTCCCCTGCAAGTATCTCTGTCACTCCTTTAAAATATGCCCCTTCTTTGAACAAGCTCTTAAACATCACATCTGAATCAGTTTCCATCTGATTACACTCCTTGAGGATGTTCATCTATGCGTTCAATTAATAAAACAACGAGATTGGGGACATTTCTATTCAACCTTGTCAAAGGAATTGGGGAGGGGGGGGGGGTTAGAAATAGTCAGTGAGGTAAACAAACATAATAATTGAGTGGCAAATGACAATAGTGCTACCTTCCCAATATTTAACTGAAGGAAATAATGGGTTATCAAGGCTGTATGTTGTGACAGACAGCCTGACACCTTGCATGTATGTCATTTTAATATTGCATTTATCCCATCCCCTTGGATATTCCGGATTAATAAATTAATGGTTTTCTCAACTAATTACAAATCAGGCTAATTACAATCAATAACATTAGCCAACTCCAAAACATGAAGCGCTGAGCATTTGGATCCAGACATCACGGACAACTGGCCTCAGTTCCCTGCTCACATCTGGCAGTGTTCTCCGTGGAGCGTTTTTGAAAGGGGGGAGGCTGAGCAATCACTGATCACTGGCCTTGGGGGTACCCGGTGAGGGAGTGGAGCAACCGAGTGGGGAGAGGGTGTGGAAGGGGGGTGTCCCCCCTCGCAGGGTAGGAACTTTTTGTCATGTTTTAAAATCATGTTTTAGTGCATTGTCGAAGTATGATTTCAATGTTTTTGTATGAAGTATTTTTAAGAGGTAGCTTTTTAAGGGGTAACTTTATCCACACAAAGGGTGGTGGGTGTATGGAACAAGCTGCCAGAGGAGGTAGTTGAGCCAAGGATCCCGACATTTAAGAAAAACTTAGACTGATACATGGATAGGACAAGTTTGGAGGTATGGACCAAAAGCAGGTAGTGTAGCTGGGACATGTTGGCAGGTGTGGGCAAGTTGTGCCGAAGGGCCTGTTTTCACTGTATCACTCTGTGACTACGTTATACCTCCACCATGCATGAATGCTTCAAAATCAAGTGATTGAGTTTTATTGCCATATACTCAAGCATAGAAACATAGAAAATAGGTGCAGGAATAGGCCATCGGCCCTTCGAGCCAGCACTGCCATTCAATATGATCATGGCTATTCATCTAAAATCTGTACCTCTTTCCTGTTTTTTCCCCATATCCCTTGATGTTGTTAGCCCCAAGAACTAAATGTAACTCTCTCTTGAAAACATCCAGTGAATTGGCCTGCACTGCCTTCTGTGGCAGAGAATTCCACAGATTCACAACTCTCTGTGTGAAGAAAGTTTGTTCTCATCTCAGTCCTAACTGCCCCCACCCCCCCCCATTATTCTTAAACTGTGACACCTGGTTCTGAACTCCAACATCGGGAACATTTTTCCTGCAGTTACAGTAAGTGAAAATCTAGTAGGCAAGCAGGATGCTTTCTCCAACTACCCCCATTTGAAGTCCACTACCTTCCACCATTTCTACCCAGTGCTTGGTACTTACTTCCAGCAGACACTGGTTGTCCTCCAGGATGCATTGAGCCACAGCCTGATCCATGCCGGTCACCTGGGCGAATTTGGCACAGGGACTCTCACGGCAGCGGCGCAACGCTTTCGACGCCTTGCACTGAGGCTGCTCCATGGCTGGAGCTGCAGTGAGCGACTCGCCACCCCGGCAAACACTCGCCAGCCCCACTCCCCGTCCGCATCCGTCCCAGTCGCTGCTTCTGCTTCCAACACCCGCGGCCCATGCGGTTGATATGAGTTTTGAAATTTTCGTTGATCAATGAATTTCTCACAACAGAGCGAGAGAAGTTTGTGATCAGCGTGAGAATTTGGCGAAATGCGTGATTCTCACGGTCAGTGCATGGGAGTTGGCAGCCCTGCCTCTCTATCCCCTTCTCTCTCTCCCCCCCTCTCTCTCTCTCTCCCCCCTCTCTCTCTCTCTCCCTCTCTCTCTCTCTCTCTCTCTCTCTCTCTCCCACTCCCTCTCTCTCTCTCTCTCTCTCTCTCTCTCTCTCTCTCTCTCTTTTCCCATTCTCTCCTACCCTCTCTCCCTCTTCTCTTCTCTCTTTCTTCCCTCTCACCCCTCTCTCTCTTCCCCCCTCTCTCTCCCCCCCTGCCTCTTCTCTCCATTCACGCCCCCTCTGTCTCTCCCCTCTCTCTCCTCTTACCCCTCTCTCTCTCTCTCACTACACTCTCCCTGTCTCCTTCCCCTCTCTCTCTCGCTCCACCTCCCTTTGAGAGTCTGTCCCTTCGGCACAGAGACTCTCGCGGCAGCAGCAGCAGCAGCGGTGCAACGCTTCCGACGCCTCCGACGGCCCGGGGACTCTTGCACTGCTCTATGTCCGGAGCTGCAGCGAGCGGCTCATCGGCCCCGCAAACACTCGCCAGCGCCGGCTCCCCGTATCTGTCCCCGCTCACTGCTTCCATCCTTCCATCCCTCCCTCAGCCCCGGCTCTCCAACACCCGCGGACCATGCAGTTTATCCGAGTTTTGACATTTTTGTTGATCACAGTATTTCTCACCACAGGGTGTGAGAAATTTTTGATCAGCGTGAGGGCGTGAGAGTTTGCCTGATTCTCACGCTCAAAGCGTCAGAGTTGGCAGCCCTGCATCTGTGCCGCAATTTGCTACAATTTCTTGCGGTCTTGGATGGAGCTGTTCCCAAACCAAGCCGTGATGCATCCTGATAAATGCTTTCACGCAGTATAACAAGTGGAGCAAAGGCGGAGTGGACACAAGGGGGTGAATGTCTGAACTCTGTTCCGAAGATAGACACAAAGAGTTGGAGTAACTCAGCGGGTCAGACAGCTCTGGAGAAAAGGAATCGAGTTAAATTATTCCCTTTGTCCAGAGATGCAGTCTAACCTGCTGAGTTACTCCAGCTATTTGCATCTATCTTTGGTTTAAACCAACATCTGTAGTTCTGAAGAGCCTGGAGTATGAAGAAGGGTCACGACCCGAGACATCATCGACTCCTTCTATCCAGAGAGGCTGCCTGTCCCGTTGAGTTACTCCAGAAATTTGTGCCTATCCGCAGTTCCTTCCTACACTAACTCTGCTCCGATGACTCATCAACTTAGGACAGTTAAGGGCTTGGACACGCTAGTGGCAGGAAACATGTTCCCGATGTTGGGGGAGTCCAGAACCAGGGGCCACAGTATAAGAATAAGGAGTAAGACCTTTAGAACGGAGACGAGTGGCGAGTGGTGGAATTCTCTGCCTCAGAGGGCGGTGGAGGCCGGTTCTCTGGATGCTTTCAAGAGAGAGCTAGATAGGGCTCTTAAAAATAGCGGAGTCAGGGGATATGGGGAGAAGGCAGGAACGGGGTACTGATTGGGGATGATCAGCCATGATCACATTGAATGGCGGTGCTGGCTTGAAGGGCTGAATGGCCTACTGCTGCACCTATTATCTATTGTCTATTGACAGCAGTGGGGGAAAGCTACACATCCTATGGTGCTGTGTATTTGATGAAATGTCAGTCTGAGGTCAACCTACCCCTCGGGTAGATGTGAAAGTAGCTATGAGGCTACTTTGAAGAAGACCAGGGAAGGCCCACCACCGACAAGGTCAATATTGACCCCTCAGTCAACCTCACTGACATAGGGTACACAAAAATGCTGGAGAAACTCAGCGGGAGCAGCAGCATCTATGGAGCGAAGGAAATAGGCGACGTTTCGGGCCGAAACCCTTCTTCAGACTGATATAGATTGTCTTGTCAATTCTTCCCTTCCCTCTCGGTCCACCCCCTCCCCGGGCACTTTCCCTTGCGGCCGCAGCAGATGCAACACTTGTCCCTTTACCTCCCCCCTCAACTCCTTTCAGGGACCCAAGCAATCGTTCCAGGTGCGACAGAGGTTTACCTGCATCTCTTCCAACCTCATCTATTGCGTCCGCTGCTCTAGATGTCAGCAGATCTATATTGGTGAGACCAAGCGGAGGTTGGGCGATCGTTTCGCCGAACACCTCCGCTCGGTCTGCAATAACCTAGCTGACCTCCCGGTGGCTCAGCACTTCAACTCCCCCTCCCACTCCGTCTCCGACCTCTCTGTCCTGGGTCTCCTCCATGGCCACAGCGAGCAGCACCGGAAATTGGAGGAACAGCACCTCATATTCCGTTTGGGGAGTCTGCACCCCGGGGGCATGAACATCGACTTCTCCCAATTCTGTTAGTCCTTGCTGTCTCCTCCCCTTCCTCAGCTCCCCTGCTGTCTCCTCCCACCCTCCAGCCTTCCGGCTACTCCTCCTTTTCCCTTTCTTGTCCCCACCCACCCCCACCCCTGATCAGTCTGAAGAAGGGTTTCGGCCCGAAACGTTGCCTATTTCCTTCGCTCCATAGATGCTGCTGCACCCGCTGAGTTTCTCCAGCTTTTCTGTGTAACCATAGATTGTCTTGTCATTGTCCCAATGACGTCTGTGGAACCTCACCATGTGCACATTGACTGTGGCAGCAACTACATTTCCTAACACCATACTTTTGAAAAAAGGACACAAAGTGCTGGAGTAACTCAACGGGTCAGACAGCATTTCTGGAGACAAGAAATAGGTGACTTTTCGGGTCGAGACAATAAACTATAGGTGACTGATCAGCCATGATCACATTGAATGGCGGTGCTGGCTCGAAGAGCCGAATGGCCTACTCCTGCACCTATTGTCTATTGTCTATTGACATTTTGCGCCTGGACCTTTCTTCACACCTATTGAGTATAGAAGTTGGGATATTATAGACAATAGACAATAGGTGCAGTAGTAGGCCATTCGGCCCTTAGAGCCAGCACTGCCATTCAATATGATCATGGCTGATCATCCTCAATCAGTACCCCGTTCCTGCCTTCTCCCCATATCCCATGACTCCGCCATCTTTAAGAGCCCTATCTAGCTCTCTCTTGAAAGTATCCAAAGAACCGGCCTCCACCGCCCTCTGAGGCAGAGAATTCCACAGACTCACAACTCTCTGTGTGAAAAAGTGTTTCCTCGTCTCCGTTATAAATGGCTTACCCCTTATTCTTAAACTGTGGCCCCTGGATGTGGACTCCCCCAACATCGGGAACATGTTTCCTGCCTCTAGCATGTCCAAACCCTTAATAATCTTATATGTTTCAATGAGATCCCCTCTCATCCTTCTAAACTCCAGAGTGTACAAGCCCAGCCGCCCCATTCTCTCAGCATATGACAGTCCCGCCATCCCGGGAATTAACCTTGTAAACCTATGCTGCAACCCAACTCAATAGCAAGAATGTCCTTCCTCAAATTAGGGGACCAAAACTGCACACCATACTGCAGGTGTGGTCTCACTAGGGCCCTGTACAACTGCAGAAGGACCTCTTTGCTCCTATACTCAACTCCTCTTGATATAAAGGAGTTGGTCGAGACCCAAAGTGTCACCTTTACCTATTCCCCAGAGATGCTGCTGGACCCGCTGAGTTAACACAGAAACATAGAAAATAGGTGCAGGAGGAGGCCATTCGGCCCTTCGAGCCAGCACCGCCATTCATTGTGATCATGGCTGATCGTCCTCTATCAATAACCCGTGCCTGCCTTCTCCCCATATCCCTTGACTCCACTAGCCCCTAGAGCTCTATCTAACGCTCTCTTAAATAAACTCCAGTTACTCCAGCATTTTTAGAAACATAGAAATTAGGTGCAGGAGTAGGCCATTCGGCCCTTCGAGCCTGCACCGCCATTCAATATGATCATGGCTGATCATCCAACTCAGTATCCCGTACCTGCCTTCTCTCCATACCCCCTGATCCCCTTAGCCACAAGGGCCACATCTAACTCCCTCTTAAATATAGCCAATGAACTGGCCTCAACTACCCTCTGTGGCAGAGAGTTCCAGAGATTCACCACTCTCTGCGTGAAAAAAAGTTCTTCTCATCTCGGTTTTAAAGGATTTCCCCTTTATCCTTAAGCTGTGACCCCTTGTCCTGGACTTCCCCAACATCGGGAACAATCTTCCTGCATCTAGCCTGTCCAACCCCTTAAGAATTTTGCATCTATTACCCATGTAGCTATCCAAGGTTGTTCTGGGCATCATGGAGAGTTGGGGGTGTCCAACAAGAAGCTTTACTGAAATGTCTCACCTCTTTTCCAGAGCAGCAGATAGAAGAATGTCATCATCCCCTGGACCACACGACCCTCCGTTGGACCAGGGAGAGGAATTGTCCCTGAGCGAGGGGAAATCCCAAAGCGGGGAGCTATCTCCCTTTAAAGGTTCATCCCAAGAGGAGACGACCCCGCCTGAGGAGAAGCCCGTCAAGACAGCGACCTTCTCGCTGCAGCCGTCTCAGAGCGATGAGGCAGTCACGGGAGAGTCCACCCCGGCGGGGGGAAAGACCCCGATAGAGAAGACTCCATCCAGAGAGACCTCGCCCACGGAAGAGGTAACGACCCCGAGAGGCGAAACGACTCCCCGGGGAGAGGCAGTGTCCCCGTCAGAGCGAGTGTCCCCGAGAGAGAGACCACTCCCGTAGCAGAGCCATCGACACCGAGAGATGAGTGAATTAATGACTTTAATGTCACATGTGAGGCCTCTCTGCCTCAGAGGGCGTTGGAGGCCGGCTCCCTGGATGCTTTCAAGAGAGAGCTAGATAGGGCTCTTAAAGATAGCGGAGTCAGGGGGTATGGGGTAGAAGGCAGGAACGGGGTACTGATTGGGGATGATCAGCCATGATCACATTGAATGGCGGTGCTGGCTCGAAGGGCCAAATAGCCTCTACTCCTGCACCTATTGTCTATTGTCTAAGTCATAGTGAAATTCTTTGCCTGCACACGCAAGGTATGCGAATAGTGGCCACGTCAAGGGCGTTTGCAAAGTTACAACGTATCCGAACCAGTTCCCCACTTTGTTCTATCACCCCCCCCCTCCCTCATGCTGGTACCCCCACGCCGGGCCCTCCTTTGTTCCTTCCCTCGGCAGAGGCGTCCTCACTTCCACGTGTCCGTCCTCGTCCATCGGTCGGCGCCAGCATCAACCGCCGCGCCGACCTCTCCACTATCGCCACCGGGTCTCCTCCGGACACTTCTGTGGCTCCGGACACTTCTGTGGCCCCAACCATAGATCCAGGCTCCAGCCTGTGCGGTTGTGGCCTCGGCTCCTCCGCGGCCTACCGGGAGGCGTCTGCCAGAGACAACAGACAATAGACAACTTGTGTGTCTACCCAATCTATTCCCTTCCTTGGTTTTGAACACGTCGATAAGACAATAGACAATAGGTGCAGGAGTAGGCCTTTTGGCCTTTCGAGCCAGCACCACCATTCAATGTGATCATCCCTAATCAGTACCCCGTTCCTGCCTTCTCCCCATATCCCCTGGCTCCGCTATCTTTAAGAGCCCTGTCTAGCTCTCACTTGAAAGCATCCAGAGAACCGGCCTCCACCGCCCTCTGAGGCAGAGAATTCCACAGACTCACCACTCTCTGTGTGAAGAAGTGTTTCCTCGTCTCCGTTCTAAATGGCTTACCTCTTATTCTTAAACTGTGTGGCCCCTGGTTCTAGACTCCCCCAACATCGGGAACATGTTTTCCTGCCTCTAGCGTGTCCAAACCTTTAATAATCTTATATGTTTCAATAAGATTCCCTCTCATCCTTCTAAACTCCAGAGTATACAAACCCAGTCACTCCATTCTCTCAGCATATGACAGTCCCGCCATCCCGGGAATTAACCTGGTGAACCTACTCTGCACTCCCTCAATAGCAAGAATGTCCTTCCTCAAATTAGGGGACCAAAACTGCACACAATACTCCAGGTGTGGTCACACTAGAGCCCTGTACAACTGCAGAAGGACCTCTTTGCTCCTATACTCAACTCCTCTTGTTATGAAGGCCAACATGCCATTCGCTTTCTTCACTGCCTGCTGTACCTGCATGCTTACTTTCATTGACTGATCAACAAGGACCCCCAGATCCCGTTGTACTTCCCCTTTTCCCAACTTGACTCTATTTAGATAATAATCTGCCATCTGTTATTGCTACCAAAGTGGATAACCTCACATTTTTCCGCATTAAACTGCATCTGCCATGCATCTGCCCACTCACCCAACCTGTCCAAGTCACCCTGCATCCTCATAGCATTCTCCTACTATGACTTTTTGAATTTATCAGGAGTCAACCCCGCCAGATGCAACAGGATGGGCAACATCTCCGAGAGAACCAGTGTCCTTCGGAACAACAAGGTTTGCGGATGAGGTAAAGGAGGTTAATGATTTTATGATACGTTATTGTCACATGTAACGAGGTCCAGTGAAATGCAGCCCTCCTCGCTCTCCGACGGCCCTCCCCAGTCTCCGATGTCGTGGAAACAGGCCCTTCGGCCCAACTTGTCCACACCGACCAGCATGACCCATCTACCCTAGTTCCACCTGCCTACATCAGGCCCAATATCTCTCTAAACCTATCCTAAATCTATACCTGTCTAAATGTTTCTTAAACGATGCGATACAACCTGCCTCAACTACATCCTCTAACAACTCATTCCTTCTACGCCCGAACCTCCAGACTCAGGAACAGCTTCATTCCCATAGCTATAGTATAAGTTAGGTCTTTATTCTCTGGAGCGCAGAAGGTTAAGGGGGGACCTGATAGAGGTCTTTAAAATGATGAGAGAGATAGACAGAGTTGATGTGGACAAGCTTTTCCCTTTGAGAATAGGGAAGATTCAAACAAGAGGACATGACTTCAGAATTAAGGGACAGAAGTTTAGGGGTAATATGAGGGGGAACTTCTTTACGCAGAGAGTGGTAGCGGTGTGGAATGAGCTCCCAGTGGAAGTGGTGGAGGCAGGTTCATTGGTATCATTTAAAAATACATTGGATAGGCATATGGATGAGAAGGGAATGGAGGGTTATGGTACGAGTGCAGGCAGGTGGGACTAAGGGGAAAAAAATTTGTTCGGCACGGACTTGTAGGGCCGAGATGGCCTGTTTCCGTGCTGTAATTGTTATATGGTTATATAACGGCTCTGAACCGGCCCTGCTGAGTGCCCGTTACGACTCCCGAATGCAGGTACTTCAGAGCCGCGTAACATAATTCAAAAACCAGTTTCAAGTTCAAAAATCTTTTAATTATTCAATGGAACACAAAACCCAAACCTGATTTAAACAACCCAGTCAGGGATAGGGATGGACTAACAAACAATTAAACAGTGCTCCAGCCAGCCACATAATGGACCGTCGAACCAGAGACTCTAAAACCTGCCTAATGAGATATAACTGTGTATATGGACCTGTGTCTGAAATAAAGCTTTAATAATAATAATAATAACCCTGAAACAAAATACACAAAAACACTAAGGTCAGCCCTTATCCGTCCCAATTCAATATTTGTTAACAAGGTATGGTGAAAGTACACAAAGCTCTATGCCATGTGGCCAGGCCTCCCTCAGCTCACACCAGCAGGCTGCTCACAAGTCAGGGTCTACGAAGAAAGAGAGAGAACCCTGGGAAACTCTGGGATTTAAGCTTCAGACGAGTCACCCGTCACCTGAGTTTAAGAAGGAACTGTGCAGATGCTGGAGAATCGAAGGTTACACAAAAAAGCTGGAGAAACTCAGCGGGTGCAGCAGCATCTATGGAGCGAAGGAAATAGGCAACGTTTCGGGACGAAACGTTGCCTATTTCCTTCGCTCCATAGATGCTGCTGCACCCGCTGAGTTTCTCCAGCTTTTTTGTGTAACACCCGTCACCTGACGCAGCTTGGCCAATTGTGTACAGGAGCCTTTAACCCCTCGATTTCCGACACACAACCACGAGGCCTGTACTCGGGAGAGAAACAGAGAAAGGTAAGTACATAGGATTCACCAGGGGGGGGGGGAGTGCCTAACAGCCCCCCACCCCCCCCATGGACTGTCTCCCTCGGATGGTCACGTCGCACAGACACATCTGCATTTTAGTCTGTTGAACTGTTTTGACTGTTGTAATGTTCTTTTTACAATCCATGTTCTCGGGGTATCAAAATCCAAATGTTATTAGTTATTTATGTTATGACATCGGTTGGAAGCTGCATACCCAAATCCCGTTGCACTTGTGTGAAATGACAATAAAATATATTATTATTATTATTATTATATTATTATTAAACACCCTGAAGACGCCTATTCGTTGCCTATTTCCTTCGCTCCATAGATGCTGCCTCACCCGCTGAGTGTCTCCAGCATTTTTGTCTACCATATACACCCACCACCATGTACCTGTCTAAATGTTTCTTAAATGATGCGATACAACCTGCCTCAACTACATCCTCTAACAACTCATTCCTTCGACAGAACCATAAAGTCACCCCTCAGGTTCCTATTAAATCTTTCCACCCCTTACCTTAGACCTATGTCCTCTGGTTCTCGAATCCCCTACTTTGGGTGTGAGACTCTGTAAGTCTACCTGAGCAGTCCAGGGTCCAGAGGAGAATGAGCCCAGGAATGAGTGGGTTAACGTATGATGAGCTTCTGACGGCACTGGGCCTGTGCTCGCTGGAGTTTAGAAGGATGTGGGAGGGGGGGGGGGGGGGGGGGGGGGGACCATATCCGACCGCCCTCCTTGTTCTCCGACGACATGTAAATAGGCCCTTCAGCCCCAAACTTGCCCACATCGACCAACACAGAGAGTGGTGAATCTCTGGAACTCTCTGCCACAGAGGGTAGTTGAGGCCAGTTCATTGGCTATATTTAAGAGGGAGTTAGATGTGGCCCTTGTGGCTCAGGGGATCAGGGGGTATGGAGAGAAGGCAGGTACGGGATACTGAGTTGGATGATCAGCCATGATCATATTGAATGGCGGTGCAGGCTCGAAGGGCCGAATGGCCTACTCCTGCACCTAATTTCTATGTTTCTATGTTAACACGTCGGGGTTGAGAGCGAAAGGTCGATCAGCCGTGATTGGTTCTTGGTTTCTTGGCCCTCCAGAATATTCCAAATGGAATGTAAACTGGAGGTGGTGGAGGGATGGCTTAAGCCAGAAAGGGTTATTGGGAAGAAAGAGCTACTTTAAATTTAGTTGCATCTGGTTGGGTAACTATAGTAGGGTTGAGATTATTCCATGCTTTAATTGTGCGGGGGGGAAGAACGAATTGCTGTACACATCTGTCTTTGTAGCTGGGATCACAAATTGGATCAAATGCCCTCGTCATATAACCATATAACCATATAACAATTACAGCACGGAAACAGGCCATCTCGGCCCTTCTAGTCCGTGCCGAACACTTACTCTCACCTAGTCCCATCTACCTGCACTCAGACCATAACCCTCCATTCCTTTCCCATCCATATAACTATCCAATTTATTTTTAAATGATAAAAACGAACCTGCCTCCACCACCTTCACTGGAAGCTCATTCAACACAGCTACCACTCTCTGAGTAAAGAAGTTCCCCCTCATGTTACCCCTAAACTTCAGTCCCTTAATTCTCATGTCATGTCCCCTTGTTTGAATCTTCCCTACTCTCAGTGGGAAAAGCTTTTCCACGTCAACTCTGTCTATCCCTCTCATCATTTTAAAGACCTCTATCAAGTCCCCCCTTAACCTTCTGCGCTCCAAAGAATAAAGACCTAACTTGTTCAACCTTTCTCTGTGACTTAGTTGCTGAAACCCAGGCAACATTCTAGTAAATCTCCTCTGTACTCTCTCTATTTTGTTGACATCCTTCCTATAATTAGGCGACCAAAATTGTACACCATACTCCAGAATTGGCCTCACCAATGCCTTGTACAATTTTAACATTACATCCCAACTTCTATACTCATATCCCAACTTCTATACTCTGCTCCTATTTGAATGGCAGAGGAGACTTGATGGGCCAATTGGCCTAATTCTGTTCCTCTGACATGATTTTATCAGGAGATAACCAAGAGAGTTGAGAATTTGTGGAATTCCCTGCCACAGAGGGCAGTGGAGGCCAATTCACTGGATGGATTTAAGAGAGAGTTAGATAGAGCTCTTGCGTCTAGTGGAGTCAAGGGATATGGGGAGAAGGCAGGCACGGGTTATTGATAGGGGACCATGATCACAATGAATGGCGGTGCTGGCTCGAAGGGCCGAATTGCCTCATCCTGCACCTATTTTCTATGTTTCTATGTATTAGGAGACAATCCCGACAGATGCAACATCTCCGACAGAACCGGTGACCTCCAGAACAACAAAGTTCGCGGATGAGGTAAAGGAGGCCAGTGATTTAATGATACGTTTTTGTCACGTGTGGGCCGAGGTACAGTCAAATGCGGTCCTCCTCGCTCTCCAATGGTGTGGAAACAGGCCCCTCGGCCCGACTTGACTCGATGGGCAAATTGGCCTAATTCTGTGCCCCTGTGTCTTTTTGGATTTATCAGGAGGCAACCCCGGCAGATGCGACAGGACGGGAAACATCTCCGAGAGAACCAGTGTCCTTCAGAGGGACAACGTTTGCGGATGAGGTAAAGGAGGCCGGATGATTCAATGAAAGGTTGTCGTCACGTGTCCCTTGGTGCAGTGAGGTGCTTTGTTTTGTATCCAACCCGGTCAAGCCTCACCAGGTGTCACCACGTTTTGGTACCGACAGTAGCAAAAGCTCACCGAACAGTCCTCACCGTAACTGCACCACTCCTTACCACCCCCCTCCCCCCTTTGTTCTAGACCCTCACCACCCGCAGGGTTCCCCCCTAAGTTCTCAGTGGCCAATCCCTCCACCGGTTCTCACATTGTTCTCGGCAGCTCACCGACGGCCCTCCACGCTCTCCAGCAGCCCTCCTCTCTCACCGATGCCCCACCTCTCTCTGACGGCCCCCCCACGCTCACCGATGGCCCCCTTCACTAACCGATGGCCCCCCCTCGCTTTCTGACGACCTCCTCACTCTCTGACACGGTGGAAACAGGCCCTTCAGCCCAACTTGCCCACACCGACCAACACGTCTCATCTACACTATAGGCAATAGGTGCAGGAGTAGGCCATTGGGCCCTTCGAACCAGCTAGGCCATTCACTGTGATCATGGCTGATCATCCCCAATCAGTCTCCCGTTCCTGCCTTCTCCCCACATCCCTTGACTCCGCTATCTTTAAGAGCTCGATCTAACTCTCTTGAAAGCATCCAGAGAATCGGCCTCCACTGCCCTCTGAGGCAGAGAATTCCACAGATTCACAGCTCTATGGGCGGAAAAATATGGTCCACATCTCCGTTCTAAATGGCTTACCCCTTATTCTTAAACTGTGGCCCCTGGTTGTGGACACCCCCAACATCGGGAACATGTTCCTGCATCTAGCGTGTCCAATCCCTTAATATTCTTATTTGTTTCAATAAGATACCCTCTCATCCTTCTAAATTTCAGTGTATACAAGCCCAGTCGCTCCATTCCTTCAACATATGACAGTCCTGCCATCCCGGGAATTAACCTGGTGAACCTACGCTGCACTCCCTCAACAGCAAGAATATCCTTCCTCAAATTGGGAGACCAAAACTGCACACAATGCTCCAGGTGTGGTCTCACCAGGGTCCTGTACAACTGCAGAAGAACCTCTTTGCTCCTGTACTCAACTCCTCTTGGTTTGAAGGCCAACAGGCCATTGGCTTTCTTCACTGCCTGCTGTACCTGCATGCTTACATTCAGTTTACTAGTCCCACCTGCCTGTATTTGGCCCATATGCAGTGGCACTCCTTGTTATCCGACGGAATGGAAACAGGCCCTTCAGCCCAACTTGCCCACACCGACAAACATGTCGGGGTTGGGAGGAAAAGTTAGATCAGCAGTGATTGAATGGACTCGATGTGCCAAATGGCCTAATTCTGCTCCTACGACTTATGAACTTATTAGGTGACAACCCCAGGCAGATGCAACTGGACGGGCAGCATCTCCGAGAGAACCAGTGTCCTCCAGAGAGACAAAGTTCGCGGATGAGGTAAAGGAGGCCAGTGATTCAATGATACGTTATTGTTGCGTGTGAAATACTTAGAGTTACAAACAATCCGGTTAAATCATAAGCAGACCTGGGGCGGCCATGGTGGGGCAGCAGTGGAGGTTCTGCTTTACAGTGCCTGCAGCACCAGAGACCCGGGTTCGATCCTGACTACTGGTGCTGTCTGCACGGAGTTTAGAAGATGGAGGTGGGACCTCATTGAAACGTTCCGAAAAGTGGAAGGGGATGTGGAGAGTCAAGGATTCGAGGTCGTAGCCTCAGAATTAAAGAACGTTCCTTTAGGAAGGAGATGAGGAGGAATTTCTTTAGTCAGAGGGTGGTGAATCTGTGGAATTCTTTGCCACAGAAGGCTGTAGAGGCCAAGTCAGTGGATATTTTTAAAGCAGAGATAGATAGATTCTTGATTAGTACGGGTGTCAGGGGTTATGAGGAGAAGGCAGGAGAATGGGGTTGGGAGGGAGAGATAGATCAGCCATGATTGAATGGCGGAGTAGACCTAATGGGCTGAATGGCCTAATCACATGAATTTAGGACCAACAGTCCTATCTTCAGCCTGATGCCGCGTGTGGCCACACCCCCCCCCCCCCCCCCCCACCCCCCGCCCGTCACTTATCCCCCCCTTCGCTCACCAAACGACCCCCCCTCGCTACCCGACAGCATTGAAATAGACCCTTCTGCCCAACTTGGCCACACCAACCAACTTGTCTCATCAACACTAATCCCACCTGCCTACACATTGCCTGTATCCGACGGCTCTCCTTGCTCACCAATGGCGTGGAAACAGGCCCTTCGGCCCTACGGGGATGAGAGGGAAAGATAGATCAGCCGTGATTGAATGGCGGAGTAGACTCGATGTGTCAAATGGCCTAATTCTGCTCCTGTGACTTATGAACTTAACAGGTGACAACCTCGACAGACGCAACAGGACGGGCAGCATCTCCGAGAGAACCAGTGTCCTCCAGAGAGACAAAGTTCGCGGATGAGGTAAAGGAGGCCAGTGATTTAATGATACGTTATTGTTGCGTGTGAAATACTTTGAGTTACATACAATCAGGTTAAATCATAAGCAGACCTGGGGCGGCCATGGTGGGGCAGCAGTGGAGGTTCTGCTTTACAGTGCTTGAAGCACCAGAGACCCGGGTTCGATCCTGACTACTGGTGCTGTCTGCAAGGAGTTTAGAAGATGGAGGTGGGACCTCATTGAAACGTTCCGAATAGTGGAAGGGGATGTGGAGAGTCAAGGATTCGAGGTCGTAGCCTCAGAATTAAAGAACGTTCCTTTAGGAAGGAGATGAGGAGGAATTTCTTTAGTCAGAGGGTGGTGAATCTGTGGAATTCTTTGCCACAGAAGGCTGTAGAGGCCAAGTCAGTGGATATTTTTAAAGCAGAGATAGATAGATTCTTGATTAGTACGGGTGTCAAGGGTTATGAGGAGAAGGCAGGAGAATGGGGTTGGGAGGGAGAGATAGATCAGCCATGATTGAATGGCGGAGTAGACCTAATGGGCTGAATGGCCTCATTCTTCCCCGATCACATGAATTTAGGACCAACAGTCCTATCTTCAGCCTGATGACGCGTGTGGCAACAGCCCCCCCCCCCGCCACTTATCCCCCCCCCTTCGCTCACCAACGGCCCCCCTTGCTATCTGACAGCGTGGAAATAGACCCTTCTGCCCAACTTGGCCACACCAACCAACTTGTCTCATCAACACTAATCCCACCTGCCTACACATGGCCTGTATCCGACGGCTCTCCTCGCTCACCAATGGCGTGGAAACAGGCCCTTCGGCCCTACGGGGATGAGAGGGAAAGATAGATCAGCCGTGATTGAATGGCGGAGTAGACTCGATGTGTCAAATGGCCTAATTCTGCTCCTGTGACTTACGAACTTAACAGGTGACAACCTCGACAGACGCAACAGGACGGGCAGCATCTCCGAGAGAACCGGTGTCCTTCAGAGAGACAAAGTTTGCGGATGAGGTAAAGGAGGCCAGTGATTCAATGAAATGTCATTGTCACGTGTACCCAGGTACAGTGAAATGCTTTGTTTGGTGTCCAACCCGGTCAAATCATACAGCGGACCTCACCTGGGCGGGCGGTCCGCAAGTGTCACCACGTTTTGGCGCCGACAATGTTACAAAAGCTCACCGGGCCCTCTCCACCTCACGGCCTGCTCAGCGACTCACCGCCGGCCCACCTTGCTCTCCGACAGAGTGGAAACAGCCAGGCCCAAATTGCCCACACCGACCAATCTGTCCCATCCACACTAGTCCCACCTGCCTGCGTTTGGCCCTTATCCCTCTAAACCTGTCCTATCCATGTACCTGTCCAAATGTTTCTTAAACGTTGCAATAGTACCTGCCTCAACTACCTTCCCCAGCAGCTCCTTCCATGCACCCACCCACCCTTTGGGTGAGAAAGTTACTCCTCAGGGTCCTGTTAAATCCCCCTCACCTTAAACCTATGTCCTCTGGTTCTCAATTCCCCTACTTTGGGTGAGAGACTGTGCGTCTACCTGTGTGGAGGCCTGGGCTCAGAGGAGGTTTACGAGAATGGTCCCGAGAATGATTGGGTTCAGGTATGATGAGCGTTTGACGGCACTGGGCCTGTGCTCGCCGGAGTGTAGAAGGATGAGGGGGCACCTCATTGAAACTTACCGAATAGTGATAGGCCTGGATAGAGTGGATGTGGAGAGGATGTTTCCACTAGCTGGGGTGTCAAGGACCAGAGGGCACAGCCTCAGAATAAAAGGATGTACCTTTGGGAAGGAGATGAGGAGGAATTTCTTCAGCCAGACGGTGGTGAATCTGTGGAATTCATTAGCCTCCAATTCACAGTGGAGTCCAAGTCGGTGGGTATTCCTAATGTGGAAATTGACAGATTCTTGATTAGTCCGGGTGTTAGGGGTTATGGAGGGAAGGCAGGGGAATGGGGTTGAGAGGGAGAGATAGATGAGCCGTAATTGAATGGCGGAGTAGACTTGATGGGGCGAATGGCCTAATTCTGATCCGATCACTTACGAACATTAGGTGACAACCCCGACAGACGCAACAGGACGGGCAGCATCTCCGAGAGAACCGGTGTCCTTCAGAGAGACAAAGTTCGCGGATGAGGTAAAGGAGGCCAGTGATTCATTGATACATTATTGTCACGTGTACTTAGGGACAGCGCCATGCTTTGTTTCATGTGTACAACCCGCTCAAATCATACAGCAGACCTCACCACAGACGTCCGTGAAGCCCATGCCATTGGATATTCTTAAAGCAGAGATTGACAGAATGGGGGTTGAGAGGGGTAGATAGATCAACTGATTGAATGGCGGAGAATACCTATAAGGCCGAATGCCCTAGCTCTGCTCCTCGAACTTAGGATCTTTTGTTGCAATAGTACCTGCCTCAACTACCTTCCCCGGCAGTTCCTTCCATGCACCCACCCACCCTTTGGGTGAGAAAGTTACTCCTCAGGTTCCTGTTAAATCCCCCTCACCTTAAACCTATGTCCTCTGGTTCTCAATTCCCCAACTTTGGGTGAGAGACTCTGTGTGTCTACCTGTTTGGAGGCTTGGGCTCAGACGATGTTTATGAGAATGATCCCGAGAATGATTGGGTTCAGGTATGACGAGCGTTTGATGGCACTGGGCCTGTGCTCGCCGGAGTGTAGAAGGATGAGGGGGCACCTCATTGAAACTTACCGAATAGTGAAAGGCCTGGATAGAGTGGATGTGGAGAGGATGTTTCCACTAGCTGGGGTGTCAAGGACCAGAGGGCACAGCCTCAGAATAAAAGGATGTACCTTTGGGAAGGAGATGAGGAGGAATTTCTTCAGCCAGAGGGTGGTGAATCTGTGGAATTCATTAGCCTCCAATTCACAGTGGAGTCCAAGTCGGTGGGTATTCCCAATGTGGAAATTGACAGATTCTTGATTAGTCCGGGTGTTAGGGGTTATGGAGGGAAGGCAGGAGAATGGGGTTGAGAGGGAGAGATAGATGAGACGTAATTGAATGGCGGAGTAGACTTGATGGGGCGAATGGCCTAATTCTGATCCGATCACTTACGAACATTAGGTGACAACCCCGACAGACGCAACAGGACGGGCAGCATCTCCAAGAGAACCGGTGTCCTTCAGAGAGACAAAGTTCGCGGATGAGGTAAAGGAGGCCAGTGATTCATTGATACATTATTGTCACGTGTACTTAGGGACAGCGCCATGCTTTGTTTCATGTGTACAACCCGCTCAAATCATACAGCAGACATCACCACAGACGTCCGTGAAGCCCATGCCATTGGATATTCTTAAAGCGGAGATTGACAGATTGGGGGTTGAGAGGGGTAGATAGATCAACTGATTGAATAGCGGAGAATACCTATAAGGCCGAATGCCCTAGCTCTGCTCCTCAAACTTAGGATCTTTTGTTGTGGGGAGAAGGCAGGAGAATGGGGTTGAATTAGATTTAGCTCTTCGGGCTAACGGAATCATGGGATATGGGGGAAAAAGCAGGAACGGGGCACTGATTTCTGGATGATCATCCATGACCATATTGAATGGCGGTGCTGGCTCGAAGGGCTGAATGGCCTACTCTTGCACCTATTTTCTATGCTTCTCCGAGAGGGTGAGAAGATAGATGAGTCGGGATGGAATAACAGAGTCGACTCGATGGGACGAATGGCCTAATTATCCCTTAAGAATAAGGGGTAAGCCATATAGAACAAAGATGAGGAAACACTTTTTCGCACAGAGAGTTGTGAGTCTGTGGAATTCTCTGCCTCAGAGGGCGGTGGAGGCCGGTTCTCTAGATTCTTTCAAGAGAGAGCTAGATAGGGCTCTTAAAGATAGCGGAGTCAGGGGATATGGGGAGAAGGCAGGAACGGGGTACTGATTGGGGATGATCAGCCATGATCACATTGAATGGCGGTGCTGGCTCGAAGGGCCGAATGGCCAACTCCTGCACCTATTGTCTATTATCTATCTTCTCACCCTCTCAGAGAAACATAGAAAATAGGTGCAGGAGTTGGCCATTCGGCCCTTCGAGCCGGCACCGCCATTCAATGCGATCATGGCTGGTGTGGCGGGATGGAATGGCAGAGTAGATTCGACGGGCCGAATGGCCTAATTGTGCTCCCATGACTTATTAGCTGGAAACCCCAAGGGATGCGGCAGAGCGGTCCACGACTCCGATGCCGACGTCCCTCCAAGCCACCACGCCCCCGGGGAAGGCAGCCGGGACATCGCCCATGGAATTCGGCGATGTTGCCCCGGGGCAGCCAGCCAGCCTGACGGCGGAGAAAGAGCAGAAGCCCCCGGATCAACCTGCGGAGACGACACCACCACCACCACCTCCTCCTCCTCCGCCATCCTTGCCCAAGGCCAGTCCGGAGGCCATCGATTTCCTGGCTTCCATCAGTAAGTATAGGGCCTGTCCCACTTGCATGCGTTTGGCGCGTCCAAACGTGGTCGCTTGAGGAGTACGGGCACCGTATGGCCGCGCGGGGCCGGTCCCATTTAGAAGCGCGGAGTTGTGCGGGGCTGGTCCCGAGATCGCGCGGGGCTCCGAAAATCTGACTGTGTCCGAAATCTTCGCGTGCCAAAGGCCTGGCGGCACGCAGGCGCATTACGGTCGTACGCAGCGTCCATTCTAGGTAGGTCACCTTCCCCCCCCCCGTCCGAGGAACGACAATTGTCCATCTCGCCACCTGTTTGGTGGTGACTAGTCGCCCAAAGAGTCGTGCCTTTTTTTGGTCACCGCTGGATTTTCAACATGTTGAAAAATTTCGGTGACCTGCTACGACCGTGGCTGGAAAAAAATCGAGTAAGTGGGACGGGACCTTTAGACTAGTCTCACCCCCGGTCACTCCCTCTTCTCCCCTCTCCCACCCGGGACTGAAGTCAGGCCACGGGGCCATGTTTTCCATGCTGTATGACTCTTCTAAATTGTCCATTTCAGCTACGGACGAACTGTCGTTGACCCACTTCACCGATTCCCTGGTGACGATTTCGGACACGGGCAAAGAGCTAGGAGAGTTTACCATCTCCTTCCATCCTATCATCTGCGAGGGATTGCCCGGCATCAAAGTGACTGCCAACAGCCACGGCTCCATCGACAACATCCCCTGCGGCACCTCCATCTCAGGTAGGTCACCATTGAACCGCTCCAGTCATCCTTTGGAAGGATGAGAGGGCACCTTACAGAAGCATTAGAATTCTTAACAAAAATGCTCCCACACACGCACAAGGGCACAGCTAAACACACACACACAGGCCACACACAGCACACAGACACACAAACACCTTTTTTCCAGAGAGTTGTGAATCTCTGGAACTCTCTGCCACAGAAGGTAGTTGAGGCCAATTCATTGGCTATATTTAAGAGGGAGTTAGATTTGGCCCTTGTGGCTAAAGGGATCAGAGGGTATGGAGAGAAGGCAGGTACGGGATACTGAGTTGGATGATCAGCCATGATCATATTGAATGGCGGTGCAGGCTCGAAGGGCCGAATGGCCTACTCCTGCACCTAATTTCTATGTTTCTATGTTTTATTGTCATATGGAACAATGAAATTCTTACTCGCAGCAGCACAACAGAATATGTAAACTTTGTACACTGTGAACAGTATAATATCACACACACACGCACACACACCCCCCCCCCCCCCCCCCTACACCTATGCCCTCTGGACAGAGGGAGGCCCTGCAGGAGCCTGGGCCAGGCCTGGATCGGGAACCGCTCCAGTCATCCTTTGGAAGGATGAGAGGCAATCTTACAGAAACATATAGAATTCTTAAGAAAAATGCTCCCAGTGTTGGGTGAATCCAGAATCAAGGGTCACAGCTAAAGTCTAAGGGGTAGGCCATTTATAGAAGAGACGAGGAAAAACCTTTTCACCCAGAGAGTTGTGAATCAGTGGAATTCTCTGCCACAGAAGGCAGTGGAGGCCAATTCGCTGGCTGCTTTCAAGAGAGAGTTAGATTTAGCTCTTAGGGCTAAAGGAATCTAGGGATATGGGGAGAAAGCAGGAATGGGGTACTGATTTTGGATTATCAGCCACGATCATATTGAATGGCGGTGCTGGCTTGAAGGGCCGAATGGCCTACTGCTGCACATTTTTTTCTGTTTCCTTGTTTCAATAGCAAGGATGTCCTTCCTCAAATTAGGGGACAAAAATTGCACACAATACTTCAGGTGCGGTCTCACCAGGGCGCTGTAAAACTGCAGTAGAACCTCTTTACTCCTAAACTCAAATCCTCTCGCAACGAAGGCTTACTTTCAGTGACAGATGTACAAGGACACCCAGATCTCGTTGCATCTCCCCTTTTCCTAATCTGACACCATTCAGATAATAATCTGCCTTCCTGTTCTTGCCACCAAAGTGGATAACCTCACATTTCTCCACATTATACTGTATCTGTAACGGGTATAGCTTGGACCCAATAGCAGCACAGAATCAGGCAGGTATAATTGGTCATGAGCCTTATTACGATACTGTAACACAGAGTAGTAACACAGGAATGGGTACACCGTACTCACACAGAGGCGCAGGATTGAGCGAGGGTTCCGAAGAGGGGCAGGCAGGAGACATAGTCGGGGTAGCGGAAGGTCCGGTAACCAGGAGATCCAACACACGATGCAAACAAACCAGCGAGGGACAGACGAAAGGAGAGTCGAAGCCAGGCAGGAAGTCGAGAAGCCATTGCAGGGATACACCAAACAGCCCAGGAGAGAGGCAGACAGAACCCAGGAGGTACGGGACGAAGGCCGTGGTCGGGGACAGAAGGCTGAGGTGATATCCGGGAAGACGACAGGACGGAATGGTCAGGGGCAGGCAGGTTCGAATCCGTGTAGGCAGTCGGGAAATCGCTGGAGAGTCTTGCATGAATGCTGCGACAATCTGGCACTGTGTGAACGGTGAGGAGAGTCTATATACCAGGTTAATAGGTGATCAGAGGCAACTGAGTGCAACAGGTGAGGAGAGTTGGGCTGATGAGAGGGGAGTGGCAGGCAGGCAGGTGAGGAGAAGGAGGGACCGGTGGAAAAGTACCAGGAGGTGAAGTGGATGAGAATGAGGAGAGGGCAGACTGTGACAGTATCTGCCATGCTTCTGCCCACTCACCCAACCTATCCAAGTTACCCTGCAGCCTCATCCTAGCATCATCCTCGCAGCTCACACTGCCAACCCAGCTTTGTGTCATCCGCAAACATAAAGATGTTACATTTAATTCCCTCGCCTAAACCGTCAATATATATTGTAAACAACTGGGGTCCCAGCACCGAGCCTTGCGGCACCCCACTAGTCACTGCCTGCCATTCTGAAAAGGGCCCGTTAATTCCTACTCTTTGCTTCCTGTCTGCCAAACCGTTATCTATCCATGTCAATACACTACCCCCAATATCATGTGCTCAAATTTTGCACACTAATCTCTTGTGTGGGACCTTGTCAAAGGCTTTTTGAAAGTCCAGATACACCACATCCACTGGCTCTCCCTTATCCATTCTACTTGTTGCATCCTCAAACAATTCCAAAAGATTAGGCAAGCATGATTTCCACATCATAAATCCATGCTGACTTTGACCGATCCTGTCACTGCGTTCCAAATGTCCAGCATCTTCCCCACCACCGATGTCAGGTTAACATAGAAACATAGACAATAGGTGCAGGAGTAGGCCATTCGGCCCTTCGAGCCTGCACCGCCATTCAATATGATCATGGCTGATCATCCAACTCAGTATCCCGTACCTGCCTTCTCTCCATACCCCCTGATCCCCTTAGCCACAAGGGCCACATCTAGCTCCCTCTTAAATATAGCCAATGAACTGGCCTCAACTACCCTCTGTGACAGAGAGTTCCAGAGATTCACCACTCTATAATTGGTGAATTATAGTGAATTAACTGGTCTATAATTCCCTGTTTTCTCTCTCCCTCCTTTCTTTCAAAGTGGACTGCCCTCCAGTCCACGGGAACTGATCCAGAATAGAATAGAATAGAATAGAATAGTTTCTTTATTGTCATTGTAACATGAACCATGTACAACGAAATTTAAAATGTCAGCCAGTCAGTGCAGCATTCAAACATTTCTAAAAGCTAACGATACATACAAGGTAAAATATTAAAAGATAAACAACTAAATAAATATCACGAACAAAGCACGCATACACACCCAACCCTCCATCCTTCTGTCGATTTCACAGTGTACCACAGTCCCTTAGTCTGTATCGCCTGAATCGAGAGAACATTGGAAAATGATCACCAATGCACCCACGATTTCTCGGGCCACCTCCTTGAGTCCTCTGGGATGCAGACCATCAGGCCTTGGGGATTTATCTGCCTTCAGTCCCAACAGTCCCAATATAAATTCGCCTGTCTCTGACTGTAAGGGACATACATTTGCCTTCAAACACTCCGCCCACCAAGTTCATGATGACCATCGATCACCAGTTCACATGGCAACGTACATTCACATCCACCAACTGCATATCAGGAACAATTGACAGAAGCCAATCAACCTACAAACACGCTCGCCTTTGGAGTGTGGGAGGAAACCTGAGCACCCAGAGAAAACCCACGCGGGTCACAGAGAGAACGTACAGGCTCCACACTGACAGCACCTGAGTTCAGGATCAAATCCGGGTCTCTGGCATTGCGCTAATCTACCGCCGTGCTATCTTAGTGTGACAACATGCAATAGACAATAGGCGCAGGAGTAGGCCATTCGGCCCTTCGAGCCAGCACCGCCATTCAATGTGATCATGGTTGATCATCCCCAATCAGTACCCCGATCCTGCCTTCTCCCCATATCCCCTGAGTCCGCTATCTTTAAGAGCCCTATATAGCTTTCTCTTGAAAGTGGCCAGAGAACCGGCCTCCACCGCCCTCTGAAGCAGAGAATTCCACAGACTCACAACTCTAAGTGAGAAAAAGTGTTTCCTCGTCTCCGTTCTAAATGGCTTACCCCTTATTCTTAAACTGTGTGTGGCCCCTGGTTCTGGATTCCCCAACATCGGGAAACACACATGTGTGCAGTATGGGCTTTAACCTCAATCAAGGACCATAACGGGTTCGGGTTTGATCCTGACCACGGGTGCTGTCTGTACGGAGTTAGTACGTTCTCCCCGTGATCTGCGTGGGTTTTCTCGGGGTGCTCCAGATTCCTCCCACACGCCAAAGGTGTGCAGGCTTGTAGGTTAATTGGCTTCTGTAAATTGTAAATTGTCCCTGGTGTGTGTAGGATAGTGTTAGTGTGGTTGCCGCGTGTGTAGAATTAGACCTTTCATCCCATCAGGTCCACTCCGCCATTCAGTCATGACTGATCCCTGCCTCCTAATCCCATTTTCCTGCCTTCTCCCCACAACCCCTGACGCCCTAATCAAGAATTTGTCTATCTCTTCCTTAAAAATATCCACTGAAGTGGCCTCCGCAGCCCTCTGTACCGCAACTCTGATCAAGAAGGCTCACCAGCGTCTCTTCTTCCTGAGGAGACTGAAGAAGGTCCATCTGTCTCCTCAGGTCCTGGTGAACTTCTACCGCTGCACCATCGAGAGCATCCTTACCAACTGCATCACAGTATGGTATGGCAACTGCTCTGTCTCCGACCGGAAGGCATTGCAGAGGGTGGTGAAAATTGCCCAACGCATCACCGGTTCCTCGCTCCCCTCCATTGAGTCTGTCCAAAGCAAGCGCTGTCTGCGGAGGGCGCTCAGCATCGCCAAGGACTGCTCTCACCCCAACCATGGACTGTTTACCCTCCTACCATCCGGGAGGCGCTACAGGTCTCTCCGTTGCCGAACCAGCAGGTCGAGGAACAGCTTCTTCCCGGCGGCTGTCACTCTACTCAACAACGTACCTCGGTGACTGCCAATCACCACCCCCCCCCCCCGGACACTTATTATTATTTATTCAAATCATATGCTATGTCGCTCTTCCAGGGAGATGCTAAATGCATTTCGTTGTCTCAGTACTGTACACTGACAATGACAATTAAAATTGAATCTGAATCTGAATCTGTGGCAATGAGTTCCTCAGACTAACTATCCTCTGACTAAAGATACGCTTTATTTTCCAGCTCGCATCTCGGGTGCCCTTGCAACAGCAGAGCTACAACACCAAGAATATATAAAGGTCATTTACCGCCTTATCACTGAATGTTTCTGTCCATGTCTGAGATCAAAATAAGGATTATAAATTTAAAATGGTTGGCAGTAACCCAATAAGGGGGAAGTCTTTTAGGACCGAGATGAGAAAATCCTTTTTCACACCGAGAGTGGAGAATCTGTGGAATTCTCTGCCACGGAACGTAGTTGAGGCCACAGTTCATTGATAGATGCTTTCAAGAGAGAGCTCGATAGGGCTCATAAAGATAGTGGAGTCAGGGGATATGGGGAGAAGGCAGGAACGGGGTACTGATTGTGGATGATCAGCCATGATCGCATTGAATGGCGGTGCTGGCTCGAAGGGCCGAATGGCCTCCTCCTGCACCTATTGTCTATTGTCTATTGATCTTGGAGAAAACCCACGTTCGTCCGGGAGAGAATGTACAAACTCCGTACAGATAGCACCCGTAGTCAGGATCGAACCCGGGTCTCTGGCGCTATAAGGCAGAAACTCTAGCGCTGTGCCACCCTGCCACCTTGATGTCGATGTTGCCAGGATCCGAGGGCCTGAGCTATGGGGAGAGGTTGAGCAGGCTAGGATTCTATTCCCTGGAACGCAGGATGATAAGGGGTGATCTTATAGAGGTGTACAACATATTGAGAGGAATAGATCGGGTAGACGCACAGAGTCTCTTGCCCAGAGTAGAGGAATCATGATCCAGAAGACATGGCTTTAAGGTGAGGGGGGGGAAAAGATTTAATAGGAATCTGATGGGTAGCTTTTTCACGCAAAGGGTGGTGGGTGTATGGAACGAGCTGGCGGAGGAGGGAGATGAGGGAGATGAGATGAGAAGAACTTTTTTCACACAGAGAGTGGTGAATCTCTGCAACTCTCTGCCACAGAGGGTAGTTAAGGCCAGTTCATTGGCTATATTTAAGAGGGAGTTAGATGTGGCCCTTGTGGCTAAGGGGATCAGAGGGTATGGAGAGAAGGCAGGTACGGGATACTGAGTTGGATGATCAGCCATGATCGTATTGAATGGCGGTGCAGGCTCGAAGGGCCGAATGGCCTACTCCTGCACCTAATTTCTATGTTTCTATGAGGCAGAGACTTTCACAATGGTTAAGAAACAATTAGACAGGTACATGGATAGGACGGGTTTAGAGGGATATGGGCCAAACGCAGTCAGGTGGGACTAGTTTAGATATGGCAGGTTGGCCGGTGTGTTGACCCGAAACATCGCCTATTCCTTTTCCCCATAGATGCTGCCTCACCCGCTGAGTTTCTCCAGCATTTTTTTTGTCTACTTCCTAAAGGATAAAGAGTGCAGGTTCTCAGGCACCTGATCCATCCTACCAGCAACTAACGAGTATCTGACCTCCCATCTACCTCACTGGAGACCTTCAGACTATCTTTAATCGGACTTCACTGGACGTTACCTTGCACTAAATGTTATTCCATTTATCCCGTATCTGTACACTGCGGACGGCTCGATTGTAATCATGTATTGTCTTTCCGCTGACTGGTTAGCACGCAACAAAAGCTTTTCACTGTACCTCGGTACACGGGACAATAAACTAAACTAAACTAAACTCAAATTCAAGTTCGATTAAAGATAGCCCGACGGTCTCCAATGAGGTGGATGGTAGCTCAGGACCGCTCTCTAGTTGGTGATAGGATGGTTCAGTTGCCTGATAATAGCTGGGAAGAAACTGTCCCTGAATTAGCCCTGTGCGGCTCGGTGGTACAACGGTGGAGTTGCTGCCTTTGCAGCACTGGAGAAGCGGGTTCGATCCCAACCACGGGTTCTGTCTGCACGGAGTTTGTACATTCTCCCCGAGACCTGCGTGGGTTTTCTCCGAGATAGACAATAGGTGCAGGAGTAGGCCATTCGGCCCATCGAGCCAGCACCGCCATTCAATGTGATCATGGCTGATCATCCACAATCAGTACCCCGTTCCTGCCTTCTCCCCATATCCCCCTGACTCCGCTATTTTTAAGAGCCCTATCTACCTCTCTCTTGAAAGCATCCAGAGAACCGGCCTCCACCGCCCGATGAGGCAGAGAATTCCACAGACTCACCACTCTCTGTGAGAAAAAGTGTTTCCTCATCTTCGTTCTAAATGGCTTACACTTTATTCTTAAACTGTGTGGCCCCTGGTTCTGGACTCCCCCAACATCGGGAACTTGTTTCCTGCCTCTAGCGTGTCCAAACCCTTAACAATCTTATATGTTTCAATGAGATACCCTCTCATCCTTCTAAACACCAGAGTGCACAAGCCCAGCTGCTCCATTCTCTCAGCATATGACATAAAAACATAGAAACATAGAAATTAGATGCAGGAGTAGGCCATTCGGCCCTTCGAGCCTGCACCGCCATTCAATATGATCATGGCTGATCATCCAACTCAGTATCCCGTACCTGCCTTCTCTCCATACCTCCTGATCCCCTTAGCCACAAGGGCCACATCTAACTCCCTCTTAAATATAGCCAATGAACTGGCCTCAACTACCCTCTGTGCCAGAGAGTTCCAGAGATTCACCACTCTCTGTGTGTAAAAAAGTTCTTCTCATCTCGGTTTTAAAGGATTTCCCCCTTATCCTTAAGCTGTGACCCCTTGTCCTGGATTTCCCTAACATCGGGAACAATCTTCCTGCATCTAGCCTGTCCAACCCCTTAAGAATTTTGTACGTTTCTATAAGATCCCCTCTCAATCTCCTAAATTCTAGAGTATAAACCAAGTCTATCCAGTCTTTCTTCATAAGACAGTCCAGACATCCCAGGAATCCCTGGGATCCCTGGGATGACAGTCCCGCCATCCCGGGTATTAACCTTGTAAACCTACGCTGCACTCCCTCAATAGCAAGAATGTCCTTCCTCAAATTAGGGGACCAAAACTACACACAATACTCCAGGTGTGGTCTCACTAAATTCTAGAGAGTTTATACTCTCTAGAATTTAGGAGATTGAGAGGGGATCTTATAGAAACTTACAAAATTCTTAAGGGGTTGGACAGGCTAGATGCAGGAAGATTGTTCCCGATGTTGGGGAAGTCCAGGACAAGGGGTCACAGCTTAAGGATAAAGCGGAAATCCTTTAAAACCGAGATGAGGAGAACTTTTTTCACACAGAGAGTGGTGAATCTCTGGAACTCTCTGCCACAGAGGGTAGTTGAGGCCAGTTCATTGGCTATATTTAAGAGGGAGTTAGATGTGGCCCTTGTGGCCAAGGGGATCAGAGGGTATGGAGAGAAGGCAGGTACGGGATACAGAGTTGGATGATCAGCCATGATCATATTAAATGGCGGTGCAGGCTCGAAGGGCCGAATGGCCTACTCCTGCACCTAATTTCTATGTTTCTACTAGGGCCCTGAGATCTTCGGTTCTTCGAGATCTTCGGTTTCCTCCCACACTCCAAAGACGTACAGGTTTGGAGGTTAATTGGCTTTGGTATAAGTGTAAATTGTCCCCAGTGTGTGTTTAGGGGAGTGTTAGTGTGCGGGACGGACTCGGTGGGCCTGTTTCCGTGCTGTGTCTCTGAACTGAATTAAACTAAATCTGAGTTAAACTGCTGTACCTCCTTGCTTGATAAGATAACCAAGGACAGGGTGGGTGGAGAGGTGACATTACTGTATTGTCTGATTTTATGTTTCAATGGGATATACTGTACACGCTGACAGCAATTCTCCCGTCCGTTTTTTTTTGGTTGTCTGGGTCGCAGCTGAAGGAACATTCTCTGACCAAGAAAACAGACATGAAAAAGACACTCGATGGATACTTCATGACAAGGGAAGTCACCGTGGGTGAGGTAAGACATTGTAAGGGTCAGCTCCAACACTTTCTATGCATTGATAATTCTATGCATTAGTGACATGGCCAGAGTGAACACCACTGGAAATTGGAGGAGCAGCGCCTCAGTCTGCACCCCAGCGGCATGAACATTGACTTCTCCAATTTCCGGTAGCCCTTGCTGTCTCCTCCCCTTCTCAGCTCTCCCTCAGACCTTCTGGCTCCTCCTCTTCCTTCCTTCTTCCCGCCCCCCCCCCCCTACATCAGTCTGAAGAAGGGTCTCGGCCCGAAAATGTTGCCTATTTCCTTCGCTCCATAGATGCTGCTGCACCCGCTGAGTTTCTCCAGCACTTTTGTCTACCGAGGGTTAGAGACATGATCTATACACACACACACACACACACACACACACACACACACACACACACACACACACACACACACACACACACACACACACACACACACACACACACACACACACACACACACACACACACACACACACACACACACACACATCAAGATTCAAGGTTCAATTAATTTGTCATTTGGACCCCTTGAGGTCCAAACGAAATGACATATATATCGGTGATGTTTCTGGTCTTCCACAGACCCTTCCACAGACTATATATCTCTATAATACTAAAACTCTTCATCTTGTGTGTGTGTGTGCGTGTGTGTGTGTGCGTGTGTGTGTGTGTGCGTGTGTATGTGTGTGTACGTGTGTGTGTGTGTGTGCGTGTGTGTGTGTGTGTGCGTGTGTGTGTGTGTGTGTGTATGTGTACGTGTGTGTGTGTATGTGTGTGCGTGTGTGTGTGTATGTGTGTGTGTGTGTGTGTGTGTGTGTATGTGTACGCGTGTGTATGTGTGTGTGTGTGTGTGCGTGTGTGTGTGTGTGTGTGTGTTTGCGTGTGTGTGTGTGTGTGTATATATGTGTGCGTGTGGTTAATTCCTATTTTCTTCCAAACGCTAGGCCACAGCCTTCCCATTTTCACACATTCTACTCCCATTTTTCCCGTCGAGGCGATAAATATCTTCCCGTCGCAGTCCCACCTACATTTCCGAAGTTTGTAATCGTTTATTAGTTTTAAAAACAGCCCAAGAACCCCGAGTGACGTCACAATGGCCTCGCAAGGCAGGAGGGAGGGAGGGAGGGGAACTCCAGCGCTCGTGTCTCAGACGCCAGCGCCCGACGCTCAGTGGCGAGGGTGATGCTGCGGGCACTGGCTGGAGCTGAGCCTGGTGCTGGTCCTGGTGCTGGAGTGAGGGCCGAGCCCGGGGCTTGGGATGGTGCCGTGACCGGGGGCCGAGAAAGAAGCTGCCGCTGGAACCAAGGACGAGCCTGTGTCCGGAGTCAGGGAACGAGCCCGGAGATGATATCGGGGGCCTGCGGTGGAACCCAAGCGGCGGCCGAGCTGACGGCTGGATTGTACAGCCAGGACCCGGGCCGAGCACGAGATAGAGGCCCAGTTCCACCTGGGTAGGTCCTGGGTCAGGGAATGGGACTGAGGGGAGGAGGATGAAGGAAATGAGGAGGAGGGAGATGGGGTGGGGAGTGGGGTGGTAGAGGGAGATGGAGCGGTGGTGTGTGGAGGAGGGAGACGGCCCCTCCCTATCCACCCTCACTCCCACCATCTCTACCCCTCCCTCTCTACCCCATCCCTCTCCCTCTCCACCCCCCTCCCTCTCTGCCCCCTCCCTCTCTACCCCCCTCGCTCTCTACCCCCCCTCCCTCCCTCTATGTATTGAAGAGGGAGGGTGAAGAGGAGGAGGAGGGAGTGCTGGGGGATGAGGAGAAATGAGCCGTGCCTGCGCAGTTTGGGGCTATGCTTGAGTGGTGCAATATTGTGTTGGGGGAACGGCTTGCGTTGGGGGAATGGGTGAGTGGTGGAATCTTGCGTTGGGGGAGCAGACCCAACGGGTCTGCAGTTGGTCACGTGTATATATATATATATATATATATATATGTGTGTGTGTATTTATTTATATATATATATATATACACACACTTCTAGATATACTGTGTATATAAATATATACACACACACACACATGTATATATAAAATAGACACAAAATGCTGGAGTAACTCAGCCGGACAGGCAGCATCTCTGGTGAGAAGGAATGGCCGACGCTTCGGGCTGAGATCCTTCTTCAGACTGATTTCAAGGGAGGGGGTAGGACAGAGATAGAATGTAGTCGGAACAGTATGACTGGTGGGAGAACTGGGAAGAGGGAGGGGATGGAGAGGGAAGGAAAGCAGGGGTTATTTGAAGTTTTATATATGTACTAGCCCTGTTGGGTCTGCTCCCCCAACGCACCCGTTCCCTACCCATAGCCCCCACAGGAGGTGTGGTCCTCCAACTCAAGCTGTTCCCGAGTGTATGATTCCAGCACTGCCCTGCCTCCCTCAGCAGTGGGCTTTAAAAAAAATTACATTTGCACTTCCCCTGCATATTGCAATAGCAGTTCACCCTCCCCCTCTTGTGTATCGGAGTGTTCCTGTATCACAACATTGTATCGAAGTGTGTTGGAAGCTGGCAGGAATGATTTTAACAGTAAAAATCTTGTGAAAGTTAGCATTTTTAAAGCTTTAATAGCGAATAACGTGAAATATAGGATGAAATCTTCAGTGAAGCTGATCACAGCTAGCTGAGCCATTGTGACATCATCAGTTGAAGCTGGTCGTTTTAAATTCAAAGTTTCTTGATTTTTTAAAACTTTAATCAGTAATAATTCGAGAAATAAAGCATAAAATGTTCAGTGAAGGTGCTCTCGGCCTTGAGGGGAAAAATGTGAATCAGAATATGTAAATATCTTGTGAAAGTTGGCATTTTTAAAGCTTTAATCACAAATACTGTGAAATGTAGGATGTAATCTTCAGTGAAACTGATCACTGCTAGCTGAGCCATTGTGACGTCATCAGTGAAAGCTGGTTGTTTTAAATTCAAAGTCTTTTGATGTTTTTAAACGTCTTACTTATTTTTAATCAGTAATAAGTTGAGAAATAAAGCATAAAATGTTCAGTGAAGGTGACCTCCACCTCGAGGGGGAAAATGTCAATCAGAATATGTAAATATGTATTCGTTACCGCGTAGTGTTTTTGCGAAGATGTAAACACAACCACATATACATACACATATACACAACATGAATATACATACACGTGCTCACACATGCACGCGCACACACACACATGCGCGCACACACACACACATGCACGCACACACACAAATGCGCGCACACACACAAATGCGCGCGCACACACGCGTACGCACACAAACGCGCGCACACACACACACACGCGTGCGCACACACACACACACATGCGCGCACACACACACACACATGCGCGCACACACACACACATGCGCGCACACGCACACACACAAATGCGCGCGCACACACACACGCGTACGCACACACACGCGAGCACACACACGCGCGCACACACACGCATGGCTTAGGAAATTTGGCATGTCCACACGCGCGCGCACAAACAAACACACACACACACGCATGGCTTAGGAAATTTGGCATGTCCACAACAACTCCCACCAGATGAGGCCGTAAAAAGCATGTTATCACATATTACCATATTATGCATCACCGCTTGGGATCAGTTCATTCAAGACCGCAATAAATTGCAGAGAACTGTGGACGCAGCCCGGACCATCACACAAACCAACCTCCCCTTCCACTGACCCCATCTACACAGCCCGGACCATCACACAATCCAACCTCCCCTTCCACTGACCCCATCTACACAGCCCGGACCATCACACAATCCAACCTCCCCTTCCACTGACCCCATCCACACAGCCCGGACCATCACACAAACCAACCTCCCCTTCCACTGACCCCATCTACACGTCACGCTGCCTCGCAGGGCCAGCAGCATCATCATAACTATGATCTTCTTAACCTCCTCTCACACGAGGAGAAGGCAGGAACGGAGGGGGGGCGGGGTACTGATTGGGGATGATCAGCCATGACTACAGTGAATGGCGGTGCTGGCTCGAAGGGCCGAATGGCCTGCTCCTGCACCTATTGTCTATAATCAAGGACCATTCTCACCTCGGTCACTCGCTCTTCTCCCCTCTCCCATCAGGCAAGAGGTACAGAAGGGCTAGTTTCTCCGCTCTATGATAAATGGATCTTGTATCAAATAAATGTATCTAGTGTCTTGACTCTCATGATTCCGTGGATACAAGGTCCCAAAGTGCGGAGGCATGTTGGTTTACTTTAGCTCATTGCCACGTGTACCGAGGTACAGCGAAATGCTTTTGTTGCGTGCTAACCAGTCATCGGAAAGACGATACCCCATTATAATTGAGCCATCCACAGTTTACAGATACAGGATAAAGGGAATAACATGTATATTGTTTAGTCCAGGATAGAACCAGTAAAGTCTGATCAAGGATAGTCCGAGGGTCTCCAATGCGGTAGATGGGAGGTCAGGACCGCTCTCTAGTTGGTGAGAGGACGGTTCAGTTGCTTGATAACAGCCGGGAAGAAACTGTCCCTGAATCTGGAGGTGTGTGTGCGTTGGTTTTCACACTTCTGTACCTCTTGCCCGATGGGAGAGGGGAGAAGAGGGAGTGACCATGTGCGATTTGTCCTTGATTAGGATTGTTACAATAGACAATAGACAATAGGTGCAGGAGTAGGCCATTCGGCCCTTCGAGCCAGCGCCGCCATGCAATGTGATCATGGCTGATCATCCCCAATCAATACCCCGTTCTTGCCCTCTCCCCATATCCCCTGACTTTAAGAGCCCTATCTGGCTCTCTCTTGAAAGTATCCAGAGAACCGGCCTCCACGGAGACAAGGAAACACTTTTTCTCACAGAGAGTTGTGAGTCTGTGGAATTCTCTGAGGCAGAGAATTCCACAGACTCACAACTCACTGTGAAAAAAGGTGTTTCCTTGTCTCCGTTCTAAATGGTTTACCCTTATTCATAAATAGTGTCCCCTGGTTCTGGACTCCCCCAACATAGGGAACATGTTTCCTGCCTCTAGCGTGTCCAAACCCTTAATAATCTAACATGTTTCAACAAGATCCCCTCTCCAGAGTATACGGTGCTGCCGATTCAATGTAAAGTCAGCCAGTTGCTTTGTGTCCCATTGTCACCCTGTTCACTTTGCTTGTGTTGGAACAGAGTGTGAAGTCTGAGACTATGAACTTCAGCCTGGGAGACCTGAAAGGTTTTGTGTCGGAAGCAAGTAATCTGGTGCTTCTGCGGATCATGGCGCAGAGGAACCACGTCCCCGACAACATGGTCTTTCTGGCCTTCGACAGCGAAATGCAACTGTCCACCTCCACATACGTGAGTACCGAGATGATTATTGCATCCAGAACTGCAGGTGAGAGGTGGGTGGGGCATCTCGTGTCAAGTCTGTCACCATCTTTGGTCGTCTTGTTGAGTCTCGTTGTCTGTAACTGGTTTTCACCCTCACCCAGCCCGCACTAGCTAACAATGGCCTGTCTCCTCCGTCATTGTTACTATTTCGCATATCTTTCATTAATCAATTTCGCATATCTTTCATGTAATCCCGTGCTACCTGCTCCATGGCCGGATAGTCGGCGAACAAACTGTCTCCCCCACCTGGTTTGCCAGGTGAGGAGGGGGGCTGTGGACCCCCAGCAGGACCAAAAACAAGACCTGTCAAAGGGCGGATGAGCTCCTAGCGAGCCGACGGCCGTCCACACTTCAGTAGAAGTTGCGATCACCATCTATATCTCTTTGTCCCCTTTCCCTTTGACTCGGTCTGAAAAAGGTTCACCTGTTCCTTCTCTCCAGAGAGGCTGTCTGACCCTCTGGGTTAGTGTCTATCTTTTGTTTGTGTCTACCTTTGGTTTAAACCGGCAACCGCAGTTCCTTCCTACACGTGGAGACGCAGACGCGGCGTGGAAACAGGCCCTTCGGCCCGCCGAGTCTGCGCCGACCAGCGACCACCCCTTTCCCGTAGCATTATCCTACACACTGGGAACAATTGGCAACATTCCCCTCGCAAACCCATGTCCTCTGGTTCCTGATTCAGTGACTCTGGGTGAAAGACTCTGCTATTACCAGATGTACGTCTGAGTTTAGTTTAGAGATACAGCATGGAAACAGGCCCTTCGGCCCACCAAGTCCGCGCCGACCAGCGATCACCCCGTACATTAGAACTATCCTCCAGGGAATCAGGCCCTTCGGCCCAACTCGCCCATGCCATCCAGGGCGCCCCACCTGAGCTAGTCCCATTTAGCCCATATGCCTCTAAGCCTTTCCTTAACTTTAAGCTTTAGAGATACAGCGAGGAAACAGGCCCTTCGGCCCACCATGTCCATGCTGACCAGCGATCTGATCTCCCCGCGCATTCGCACTCTCCCTACATTTTTACCAAAGCCAATTAACCTCCAAACCTGTACTTTGTTGGAACTGTGGGAGGAAACCGGAGTTCCTGGAGAAAACCCCACGCGGTCACGGGTAGAACGTGAAAACTCCGTACAGAGAGCACCCGTAGTCAGGATCTGTGAGGCAGCAACTCTACCGCTGCGCCACAGTGAAAAACATATTTGCCGTGTGCTATCCAGGCAGAGGAAAGACTGCACATGATTACAATCAAGCGAGCACACTGGATGGACACAGGGTGAAGCCGTTAATGTTTAGTGTAATGTCATTCTAAATGTCTCCCTGCTGTCTCCTTTGTTTTGTCGAACAGCTGAACCTGGGACCCAAAATGCTGACTGTTGGGAAAAGCGAGGTTGAGGTTCGCAGCATCCAGAGAACGATTCACTCGGACGTCAACAGCCCCATGAGCTGGCAGTGTAGCTTCCTCCCCGATGGGTGAGTCAAGAGTGACACAGTGTGCTGGAGTAACTCAGCGGGTCAGGCAGCATCTGTGGAGAACATGGATAGGTGACGCTTCACAGAGTGCTGGAGTAACTCAGCGGGTCAGGCAGCATCTGTGGAGAACATGGATAGGTGACGCTTCACAGAGTGCTGGAGTAACTCAGCGGGTCAGGCAGCATCTGTGGAGAACATGGATAGGTGACGCTTCACAGAGTGCTGGAGTAACTCAGCGGGTCAGGCAGCATCTGTGGAGAACATGGATAGGTGACGCTTCACAGAGTGCTGGAGTAACTCAGCGGGTCAGGCAGCATCTGTGGAGAACATGGATAGGTGACGTTTCACAGAGTGCTGGAGTAACTCAGCGGGTCAGGCAGCATCTATGGCATTAAGGAAATAGGCAACGTTTTGGGCCGAAACCCGTAAGGGTTTCGGCCCAAAACGTTGCCTATTTCCAGAAGGATTTCGGCCCGAAACGTTGCCTATTTCCTTAGCTCCATAGATGCTGCTGCACCATAACTCAGCGGGTCAGGCAGCATCTGTGGAGAACATGGATAGGTGACGTTTCACAGAGTGCTGGAGTAACTCAGCGGGTCAGGCAGCATCTGTGGAGAACATGGATAGGTGACGTTTCACAGAGTGCTGGAGTAATGTCCCCTGTCCCACTTAGGAAACCTGAACGGAAACCTCTGGAGACTTTGCGCCCCACCCAAGGTTTCCGTGCGGTTCCCGGAGGTTGCGGGTAGTGGAAGCAGGTAGGGAGACTGACAAAAACCTCCGGGAACCGCACGGAAACCTTGGGTGGGGCGCAAAGTCTCCAGAGGTTTCCGTTCAGGTTTCCTCAGTGGGACAGGGGCATAACTCAGCGGGTCAGGCAGCATCTGTGGAGAGAAGGATGTGTGACGTTTCAGGTCGAGACCCTTCTTCGGACTGATGTCAGGGGAAGGGGAGACACAGAGATAAGGAAGGGGAAGGTGTCAAAAGGAGATCAAAAGAGATGCAGGACAAGGAAAATGTAGAAAAAATCATTGTTAGCTTCTTCTTCTTTTGTGTCCATCTTCCATGATTCAAATAATGACCTCGCTGTCATCGTCCGTCCTGAAAAGGCCACCAGCCTCCGGCGACAATCAGTGTGGAGCCATCACTTGTCGCAGTAGATGATGGTGGTAGCAGAATTAGCTCAGGATACTTCCAGTTTCCAGCCCCCCCCCCACCCCGAGACGTGGACGATTCTGCTGCCGGGCCATTGTTATCTAGGAGGAGGTGACAACAGTAAAGAAAACGAATGGTATGTTGGCTTTCATAGCAAGAGGATTTGAGTATAGGAGCAGGGAGGTTCTAC
>NW_026576568.1:70000-85000 GCF_028641065.1 Leucoraja erinaceus
GAGGTCATTCGGCCCTTCGAGCCTGCACCGCCATTCAATATCATGGCTGATCATCCAACTCAGTATCCCGTACCTGCCTTCTCTCCATACCTCCTGATCCCTTTAGCCACAAGGGCCACATCTAACTCCCTCTTAAATATAGCCAATGAACTGTGGCCTCGACTACCCTCTGTGGCAGAGTGTTCCAGAGACTCACCACTCTCTGTGTGTAAAAAGTTCTTCTCATCTCGCTTTTAAATGATTTTCCCCTTATCCTTAAGCTGTGACCCCTTGTCCTGGACTTGCCCAACATCGGGAACAATCTTCCTGCATCTAGCCAGTCCAACCCCTTAAGAATTTTGTAAGTTTCTATAAGATCCCCTCTCAATCTCCTAAATTCTAGAGAGTATAAACCAAGTCTATCCAGTCTTTCTTCATAAGACAGTCCTGACATGCCAGGAATCAGTCTGGTGAACCTTCTCTGCACTCCCTCTATGGCAATAATGTCCTTCCTCAGATTTGGAGACCAAAACTGTACGCAATACTCCAGGTGTGGTCTCACCAAGACCCTGTACAACTGCAGTAGAACCTCCCTGCTCCTATACTCAAATCCTTTTTGCTATGAAAGCTAACATACCATTCGCTTTCTTCACTGCCTGCTGCACCTGCATGCCTACTTTCAATGACTGGTGTACCATGACACCCAGGTCTCGCTGCATCTCCCCTTTTCCTAGTCGGCCACCATTTAGATAATAGTCTGCTTTCCTGTTTGAGGGAGAGAGAGACCTCGCCCTTGCCGACCCCGAGAGATGAAACAACCCATTGGAGAGGCGAGAGAGAGAGAGAGACAGCACCCGTAGCAGAGCCATCGACCTCGAATGAATGACTTTATTGTCACATGTGACAAGTCACAGTGAAATTCTTAGCTTGTATACGCAAGGTATGCGAATAGTGGCCACGTCAAAGGCACTGAAGTTAAGTTGCACATAAAGTAAAGTAGGCTAGTACTAGTTAGTACTAGTTTAAGAGAGAGCTAGATAGAGCTCTAGGGGCTAGTGGAGTCAAGGGATATGGGGAGAAGGCAGGCACGGGTTATTGAAAGGGGACGATCTGCCATGATCACAATGAATGGCGGTGCTGGCTCGAAGGGCCGAATGGCCTCCTCCTGCACCTATTTTCTATGTTTCTTTGTTTCAAGTGTATGGGGTGATTGCTAGTCTGCGCGGACAGCTGGTCAGAGCAGTCCTGGACTACTATCTACCACATTGGTGACCCTCGGACTATCCTTGATCGGACTTTGACAATAGACAGTAGGCCATTCGGCCCTTCGAGCCAGCACCGCCATTCATTGTGATCATGGCTGATCATCCCAAATCGGTACCCCGTTCCTGCCTTCTCCCCCATATCCCCTGACTCCGCTATCTTTAAGAGCCCCATCTAGCTCTCTCTTGAATGCTTTGTGCACGAATTAGAGGAGCTTGAAGTTGATTCTGTACGGTACTGGGAGCCAGTGGAGAGAGGCCAGGATCGGGGTGATGTGGTCCCTTTTACGGGTTTACCCGTCAGAGGTCAAGTATGATTAGCTCAACATTTGGTGCATTTGGGGCAGATCCATCCATCCTTCATCGCGTCATTGTACGAGGCTCTCGTGTGATCACCCGCGGATAAAGTGTTGTGTTTCTCCACTCCCACAGATGTCATCGACCCCAAACCGGTCTTTGAGAAGAAGCCCCTGGACTGGGAGGAAGATATGCAGCTTTACTTCAAATTCATCGACAGAACGGTACCAGTTCCTATTTTTATAACCAGGCCGACATTCGCACCGGATTTAAGATTCCCAAAATCAATTACTTTTCTCCATCTGCGGAATTCTCTGCCTCAGAGGGCGGTGGAGGCCGGTTCTCTGGGTGCTTTCAAGAGAGAGCTAGATAGTGCTCTTAAAGATAGCGGAGTCAGGGGATATGGGGGAGAAGGCAGGGACAATTGTCTATTGTCTCCACTTCCCACCCAAAATAATTTCGAGACCCGAAAAGTCACCTATTCCTTCGCTCCATCGATGCTGCTTCTCCCGCTGAGTTTCTCCAGCATTTTTGTCTACCTATAGACAATAGGTGCAGGAGGAGGCCATTCGGCCCTTCGAGCCAGCACCGCCATTCATTGCGATCATGGCTGATCAACCCCTATCAATAACCCGTGCCTGCCTTCCCCCCATATCCCTTGACTCCACTAGCCCCTAGAGCTCTATCTAACTCTCTCTTAAATCCATCCAGTGACCTGGCCTCCACTGCCCTCTGTGGCAGGGAATTCCACAAATTCACAACTCTCTGGGTGAAAAAGTTTTTTTCTCACCTCAGTCTTAAATGACCTCCCCTTTATTCTAAGACTGTGGCCCCTGGTTCTGGACTCGCCCAACATTGGGAACATTTTTCCTGCATCTAGCTTGTCCAGTCCTTTTATAATTTTATATGTTTCTATAAGATCCCCCCTCATCCTTTTAAACTCCAGTGAATACAAGCCTAGTCTTTCCTCATATGACAGTCCCGCCATCCCAGGGATCAATCTCGTGAACCTACGCTGCACTGCCTCAAACACAAGGATGTCCTTCCTCAAATTAGGAGACCAAAACTGTACACAATACTCCAGATGTGGTCTCACCAGAGCCCTATACAACTGCAGAAGAACCTCTCTACTCCTATACTGAAATCCTCTTGTTGTGAACATTTGAATCTTTTCTGCATCCTTGTTTTAAAAAAAATAATTGATTAACAGTGTGTGACTGTGTGATATTATGGAGTGTGTGGTCTTGTAGGAAGAACTGAAGGCGGAGTATAACAGCTACATCAGGCACCACCCAGAACTGAAGTGTATCATGGCCGACTTCCTGGAGTTCCTACTCCTCCGCAAACCGCAAGATGTCGTCACCTTCGCTGCGGAATACTTCGCCTCCTTCTCCGCCTTCCAGGCCGAACAATCGCCCTTCCTCTCCTCCAACAGGAAAAGCCCCTTCAGAGAAACTTAAGAGTCTGAATTCAATAAACGTTTAAATGTGTAACAAGCAGCTATTGTCAACCTTGCTCCTGTAACCACTCTGGGATTTAAAGAAACATTTTATAAAGAGAGGTACAGCACGGAAGCTTCGGCCCACCGAGTCTATGCCAACCAGCAATCATCCCGTTACACTAGCTTAAGGTGGTAGAGTTGCTGCCTGACAGCACTTGAGACTCTGGTTACATAGAAACATAGAATCATAGAAATTAGGTGCAGGAGTAGGCCATTCGGCCTTTCGAGCCTGCACCGCCATTCAATATGATCATGGCTGATCATCCAACTCAGTATCCCGTACCTGCCTTCTCTCCATACCCTCTGATCCCCTTAGCCACAAGGGCCACATCTAACTCCCTCTTAAATATAGCCAATGAACTGGCCTCGACTACCCTCTGTGGCAGAGAGTTTCAGAGATTCACCACTCTCTGTGTGAAAAAAGTTCTTCTCATCTCGGTTTTAAAGGATTTCCCCCTTATCCTTAAACTGTGACCCCTTGTCCTGGACTTCCCCAACATCGGGAACAATCTTCCTGCATCTAGCCTGTCCAACCCCTTAAGAAATTTTGTAAGTTTCTATAAGATCCCCTCTCAATCTCCTAAATTCAATCCGGTGGTTCAATCCTGACCACCGGTGCTGTCTGCGCGGAGTTTGCACGTTCTCCGCAAGACCTGCGTGGGTTTTCGGAGATCCGTTTCCTCCCGCTCTCCAAAGACGTACGTGTTAGCGGGATAGCGGAGTCCGGGGATATGGGGAGAAGGCAGGAACGGGGTACTGATTGTGGAAGATCAGCCACGGTCACATTGGTGGGGTCGCAGTTTAAGGATAAGGGGGAAATCCTTTAAAACCGAGATGAGAAGAACTTTTTTCACACAGAGAGTGGTGAATCTCTGGAGCTCTCTGCCACAGAGGGTAGTCCAGGCCAGTTCATTGGCTATATTTAAGAGGGAGTTAGATGTGGCCCTTGTGGCTAAGGGGGTATGGAGAGAAGGCAGGTACGGGATACTGAGTTGGATGATCAGCCATGATCATATTGAATGGCGGTGCAGGCTCGAAGGGCCGAATGGCCTACTCCTGCACCTAATTTCTATGTTTCTATGTCTATGTTTCTATGACCCAGCCCTGCTCAACCTCTCCCTGTAGCTCACACCTCTAGTCCTGGCAACATCCTCTCTGCGCCCTTTCCAGCTTGGCAACATCTTTCCTATAACACGGCGCCCTATGAATGGCGGTGCTGGCTCGAGGGGCTGAATGGCCTATACCTGCACCTATTGTTGGTAGGTTCATTGGCTTGGTATAAGTGTAAAGCAGGGGTGGGCAACCTTGTTCTGTATAGGGGCCGGGACACATGTCTGTGAGTGGATGGCGGGCCACATCTATCCTGTGTACACGTGTATCCCGCCCCGGATGGCAGGCACCAAATCACGTGCTCACAGAAGGTAGATAAAAATGCTGGAGAAACTCAGCGGGTGAGGCAGCCTCGTGCAATCACCACGTCTCACCCGCTGAGTTTCTCCAGCATTTTGTGTCCACCTTCGATTTTTCCAGCATCGGCAGTTCTTTCTTAGACGTGTCCACAGAAGGTGCACGCCCATACAGTCGGCGCTCGGTGGGATGGATGGTTACGGGGTTAAGAAATCCGCCTTCGAGCCAAATGATTTTGGGTTAAGTTGTCCCTAGTATGTAGGATAGCGTTAGTGTGCCGAATGGTATGTTAGCTTTCATTGCAAAAGGATTTGAGTATAGGAGCAGGGAGGTTCTACTGCAGTTGTACAGGGTCTTGGTGAGACCACACCTGGAGTATTGCGTACGGTTTTGGTCTCCTAATCTGAGGAAGGACATTCTTGCCGTAGAGGGAGTGCAGAGAAGGTTCACCAGACTGATTCCTGGGATGTCAGGACTGTCTTATGAAGAAAGACTGGATAGACTTGGTTTATACTCTCTAGAATTTAGGAGATTGAGGGGGGATCTTATAGAAACTTACAAAATCCTTAAGGGGTTGGACAGGCTAGATGCAGGAAGATTGTTCCCGATGTTGGGGAAGTCCAGGACAAGGGGTCACAGCTTAAGGATAAGGGGGAAATCTTTTAAAACCGAGATGAGAAGAACTTTTTTCACACAGAGAGTGGTGAATACCCAGTTCATTGGCTATATTTAAGAGGGAGTTAGATGTGGCTAAGGGGACCAGGGGGTATGGAGAGAAGGCAGGTACGGGATACTGAGTTGGATGATCAGCCATGATCATATTGAATGGCGGTGCAGGCTCGAAGGGCCGAATGGCCTACTCCTGCACCTAATTTCTATGTTTCTATGTGCGGGGATCGCTGATCAGCATGGACTCAGTCGGCCGAAGGGCCTGTTTCAGCGCTGTATCTCTAAACTAAAATAAAACTAGCACCACCATACACACACTCGGGACAGTTTACAAAAGATGCCCCTTGGAGTTCCTCTTAAATCATCCCCCTCACCTTAAACCCATGTCCCCAGGTTTGTGATTTCTATACTCTTGTTTTACACGACAATGCAATCGTTGTCCCAGAGGGCAAAACCTAACCCACAATCTTCCTGGGCACAGTTGAAGCTGGATGAACAAAGGCAATGGTGTGGGAGTTCAGAGATACAGCATGGAAACAGGCCCTTCGGCTCATACTAACCATCGACCATTCATTGACACTGGTTATCCCATTGCATTCTACAGAATAACTCAGTGGGACAGGCGGCATCTCTGGAGAGTATTGTGTGCAGTTTTGGTCCCCTAATTTGAGGAAGGACATTCTTGCTATTGAGGGAGCCCAGCGTAGGTTTACAAGGTTAATTCCCAGGATGGCGGGGCTGTCGTATGCTGAGAGTACGGAGCTGCTGAAGTTCAGAAGGATGAGGGGATCTTATTGAAACACACAAGATTATGGGTTTGGACACGCTAGAGGCAGGAAACATGTTCCCGATGTTGCGGGAATCCAGAACCAGGGGCCACACAGTTTAAGAATAAGGAGCAAGCCATTTAGAACAGAGATGAGGAAACACTTCTTCACACAGAGTTGTGAGTCTGTGGAATTCTTTGCCTCAGAGGCCGGTTTTCTGGATACTTTCAAGAGAGTTAGATAGAGCTCATAAAGATGGCGGAGGCAGGGGATATGGGGAGAAGGCAGGAACGGGGTACTGATTGGGGATGATCAGCCATGATCACATTGAATGGCAGTGCTGGCTCGAAGGGCCGAATGGCCTCCTCCTGCACCTATTGTCTATTGTGTGAAAAAGTTACCCCTTAGGTTCCTATTAAATCAAAGGTACACAAAAGTGCTGGAGAAACTCAGCGGGTGCAGCAGCATCTATGGAGCGAAGGAAATAGGCAACTTTTCGGGCCGAAACCCTTCTATTAAATCTCGGCTCGAAGGGCCGAATGGCCTACTCCTGCACCTATTGTCTAAAAGGAGTGGGTGATGTTTCTGGTCAACGCCATTCTAGACTTTAAACCCATAACATCAACCGTTCCTTCTCTCCAGAGATGCTGCCTGTCCCGCTGAGTTACTCAAGCATTTTGTGTCTCTTTGGTTCAAACCAGCATCTGCAGTTCCTGCACATTTTACGGAGCAATTTGCAGAGGGCCAACTAAACTTACAAATCCACATGGGGACATCTTAGACAATAGGTGCAGGAGTAGGCCATTGGGGCCCTTTGAGCCAGCACTGCCATTCAATGTGATCACGGCTGCTCATCTTTGGGATGTGGGAGGCAACCAGAGCACCTGGATGACACAGACACAGACACAGACACAGACACAGACACAGACACAGACACAGACACAGACACAGACAGACACAGACACAGACAGACACAGACAGACACAGACACAGACACAGACACTCTACTGCTGTGCCACTGTGCAGTCCTTTTCAAACAAGGGAGACCTTTGCACCTACATTTCATCTCTACAGTCTTTTGATGCTGGCACCCAGTTTTATACCTATGCTGCTATCGCCACTTTAGGAATCATAAGTGATAGGAGAAGAATTAGGCCATTCGGCCCATCGATTCTACTCCGCCATTCAATCGCGGCTGATCTATCTCATTCTCCTTCCTTCTCTCTATGACACCAGCATGTCAAGTATTAAGACTCAGCTTGTACTCGCTAGAATTTAGAAGATTGGGGGGGGGGGATCTTATAGAAACTTACAAAATAGGGGTTGGACAGGCTAGATGCAGGAAGATTGTTCTCGATGTTGGGGAAGTCCAGAACAAGGGGCCACACACAGTTTAAGGATAAGGGGGAAATCTTTTAGGACCGAGATGAGGAAAACATTTTTCACACAGAGAGTGGTGAATCTGTGGAATTCTCTGCCACAGTAGGTAGTTGAGGCCACAGTTCATTGGCGATATTTAAGAGGGAGTTAGATGTGGCCCTTGTGACTAAAGGGATCAGGGGGTATGGAGAGAAGGGAGGTACAGGATACTGAGTTGGATGATCAGCCATGATCACATTGAATGGCGGTGCAGGCTCGATGGGCCGAATGGCCTCTACTCCTACACCTATTTTCTATGGGGAGAAGGCAGGAGAATGGGTTGAGAGGGAGAGTTAGATCAGCCGTTATTGAATGGCGGAGTAGACTAGATGGGCCGAATGGCCTAATTCTGCTCCCATCACTTCTGAACTTGTGTCCAAGGCTTTGTTTCTCGAGGACAAGTGTCTTGCGACTGACCAGGAGACACAATGCTCCCAATCGGGGTCTCACAAGGGCCTCCATCTTTCAATGCAGCAAGAGAAGTCGAGACTGTCTACGTTAGAGGACATTCAGCGATGGTCAGACACACAAGTCGCGCAGTGTGTATTAAAAGTCAACTTTATTGAAGAGAAATAAATGCAATGAGATGCATCAGGCTGGAGTTTGAAGGGGAACAACGGCAGCAGTGTCACTGCGCTGGGACAGAACGGTGGAGAGCAGTGCAGACTTCGTCACTGGTGATGGTGCGTCTCTTGTTGTAGAGGGACAACCTGGCGGCCTCCGTCGCTATCAGCTCCAGGGGCGAGCTCCTCCGCACAACCTCAACACACCCACGGTCTGGGTTCACCTGCAGAACCAGAGAAAAACCCCTTAGAACAACCAGAGGAGCAACCTTTCCCCACACACACACACACACACACACAAAGGGCAGTGGGTGTATGGAACGAGCTGCCGGAGGAGGCAGTCGAGGCCGGGACTATCGCAACAGTTAGACAGCTACATGGATAAGACAGGTTTACTGAAAGTAAGCATGCAGGTACAGCAGGCAGTGAAGAAAGCAAATGGCCTTCAGAACAAGAGGAGTTGAACATGCAATGGGAAGGTTCAAACAATAGGGAAGATTCAAACAAGAGGACATGACTTCAGAATTAAGGGACAGAAGTTTAGGGGTAATATGAGGGGGAACTTCTTTACTCAGAGAGTGGTAGCGGTGTGGAATGAGCTTCCAGTGGAAGTGGTGGAGGCAGGTTCGTTGGTATCATTTAAAAATAAATTGGATAAGCATATGGATGAGAAGGGAATGGAGGGCTATGGTACGAGTGCAGGCAGGTGGGACTAAGGGAAAAAAGTTGTTCGGCACGGACTTGTAGGGCCGAGATGGCCTGTTTCCGTGCTGTAATTGTTATATGGTTAACATAGGAGCAAAGAGGTCCTAAAGATTAACACAAAAGCTGGAGTAATTCAGAAGGGACAGGCAGCATCTCCGGAAAGAAGGAATGAGTGACGTTTCAGGTCAAAACCCTTCCTCAGACTGAGAGTCAGGGGAGAGGGAGTCTAGAGATATGGAAGGACAAGGTGTGAAAACAACAGGACAGACAATAAAGAAATGTAGAGCGGTTTGTTGTTAAGTATGGGGGAGGGGACAAGGGGGCTTACAACCAGAAATATTAATTAGCAGGACAGTGAAACTCAAACTAGGGTGGGGGAGGGGGGGGGAAGCAAGGGTTACAAAGTTAGAGAAATCGATATTTATGCCAAAGATAGAGACAAAGAGCTGGAGAAACTCAGCGGGTGAGGCAGCATCTATGGAGTGAAGGAAATAGGCGACGTTTCAGGTCGAGACCCTTTTGCAGTCAGTCAGGGGGGGGGGTTATGCAAAAAAATAATGATAAAGGAGACAGGCCATTGTTAGCTGCAGTCCAGGTAAAAACAACAGGTGCAGGAGTAGAGGCCATTCAGCCCTTCAAGCCAGCACCACCATTCAATGTGATCATGGCTGGTCATCCCCAATCAGTACCCCGTTCCTGCCTTCTCCCCATATCCCCCGACTCCTCTATCTTTAAGAGCCCTATCTGGCTTATTCTTGAAAGTATCCAGAGAACCGGCCTCCACCGCCCTCAGAGGCAGAGAATTCCCCAGACTCACCACTCTGTGTGTGTAAAAAGTGTTTCCTCGTCTCCGTTCTAAATGGCTTACAAGTTAGACAACGAGACTGAACAGTCAAGTAAAAGACCACTGGGCCACAAGCTGAATACAGACTGGACACCCCCAGACTACGTCAATAGGAGTTCCCCACCTGCTTCAGCTTCTTGTAGATGTACGAGGAGTAGCAACCCTTGGGCTTGAAGATGGCTGTCCTCTTCGAGATCGGTACACAAGACTGTTGGCGTTGAACAGCTGACTTCATGGTTGACCAGACTTCACACCGTGCTCCAAACTAGAACCAACTGCAGGCAGCTCTCACTCCAGTAGTCCCTGCACACACTGGAGGCTGGTTTTAAGCCCCACACTAATCAACAAACACCAATTAAGACAATCAGAAAAATGTGTGTTGACCACACAATCCATGTGACAATTAATTGGCCCTATTTATCCTCTAATTGGTTTTCCTCCAACCAAATGCAGAGGAACTGGGTCTAAATCAGGGGTCGGCAACCTTGACCCGTGACCCATGACCCGTGACCCGTGACCCATGACCCGTGACCCATGACCCATGACCCGTGAGCAGATGGCGGGCCACATCTATCGCCATAGTTAATAAATGTAGGTAATAATAATAATACATAACTAAATTATTAATTAGTAATAATACATACATTGGTAATAATACATACATTGGTAATCATACATACATTAGTAATAATACATACATTAGTAATAATACATACATTGGTAATAATACATACATTGGTAACAATACATACATTGGTAATCATACATACATTAGTAATAATACATACATTAGTAATAATGCATACATTGGTAATAATACATTAGTAATAATACATACATTGGTAATAAAACATTAGTAATAATACATACATTAGTAATAATACATACATTAGTATTAATACATACATTGGTAATAATACATTAGTAATAATACATACATTAGTAATAATACATACATTGGTAATAATACATTAGTAATAATACATACATTAGTAATAATACATACATTGGTAATAATACATTAGTAATAATACATACATTAGTAATAATACATACATTAGTATTAATACATACATTGGCAATAATACATTAGTAATAATACATACATTAGTAATAATACATACATTGGTAATAATACATTAGTAATAATACATACATTAGTAATAATACATACATTTCTAATAATTCATACTGACTAGTGTGACACTTGGTGTTGTTTTTCACATTATTTTTCACCCGTTTTTCAATTAGTTTTCTGCAGGTCCCAGGTAGCCTGCGAGCCCCGGGATTAATTGAACAAAAATGGGCCTGCGGGCCGGATGATTTCGGGTTACGGGCCGGATTCGGCCCGTGGCCGTCGGGTGCCGACCCCTGGTCTAAATGAAGATTCAATCTCTCAAGTGGCCCCAAAAGGGAGAAAGCAGGGACTACCTGAACTTGGAGAAGTCAATGTTTACACCGCTGGGGTGTAAACTACCCAAGCCAAATATGAGGTGCTGCCTTTCAGGTAGTCCCTGCTTTCTCCCTCCTTCCCCTCCCCTTCCCAGCTCTCCCACAGCCCACACTGTCTCCGCCTCTTCCTTTCTTCTTCCCGCTCCCCCACATCAATCTGAAGAAGGGTCTCGAACCGAAACGTCGCCTATTCCTTCGCTCGATAAATGCTGCCTCACCCGCTGAGTTCCTCCAGCATTTTTTGTCTACCGTCGATTTTTCCAGCATCTGCAGTTCCTTCTTGAACAATAACAACTCCAAGGTCAGGTGCACTAATTGGCCTTATCTGCACACAGATTAAGATTGGTGAGAATGTGGGTGAAAGAGGCTTCTGGAATAAACGAGACACGTGGCTAAGTGTCGCTTGTTCTTTGCTTCCTGTCGGGAGATTCAGCAGACCGTACAAATATGCAGGAAATGGAGGGATATGGATCACATGCGGGCAGAAGAGATAGGTTTAGCTTGGCATCATGTACAGCACAGACATTATGGGCCGAAGGGCCTGTTCCTGTGCTGTGCTTTTAATATTCTACATTCTAAGTCAAGTCAAGTTTAATGTCATACATACAGATATAAGGGTAGACAAAAATGCTGGAGAAACTCAGCGGGTGACGTTTCGGGTCGAGACCCTTCTTCTGACTGAGGTGGGGGTGGAGGGGGAGGGCGGGAAGAAGAAAGGAAGAGGCGGAGACAGTGTGGGCTGTGGGAGAGCTGGGAAGGGGGAGGGGAAGGAGGGAGAAAGCAGGGACTACCTGAAATTGGAGAAGTCAATGTTCGTACCGCTGGGGTGTAAACTGCCCAAGCGAAATATGAGGCGCTGCTCCTCCTCCAATTTGCGGTGGGACTCACTCTGGCCATGGAGGAGGCCCAGGACAGAAAGGTCGGATTGGGAATGGGGGGAGGGGGAGTTGAAGTGCTGAGCCACTGGGAGATCAGGTTGGTTATTGCGGACCGAGCGGAGGTGTTGGGCGAAGCGATCGCCAAGCCTGCGCTTGGTCTCACCGATGTAGAGCAGCTGACACCTAGAGCAGCGGATGCAATAGATGAGGTTGGAGGAGGTGCAGGTGAACCTCTGCCTCACCTGGAACGACTGCTTGGGCCCTTGGATGGAGTCGAGGGGGGAGGTAAAGCGACATATATGGGGAGCTACAAGAACAGTGAAACAAGGAACTGCAGATGCTGGTTTATAAAAAAAAAAGATGTAAAGTGCTGGAGTTCATAAGACATAGGGTAAGAATTAGGCCATTCGGCCCATCACGTCTCCTCCGCCATTCAATCATAATAATAATAATAATAATAATAATTTTATTTATAGAGCACTTTAAAAACAAACATAGCTGCAACAAAGTGCTGTACATCACTAATCATTGACAAAAAAGTTAATACACACCAATAATAACAATCAAAAGAAATAGTAGGAAAAGACATGTAAAATAAAGAAACATTAAAAACAATAAAAACAGAAGCAAAGTCGCAGGCATGGTCAAAAGCCAGGGAGTACAAATGTGTTTTAACACTGGATTTGAAGATGGTTGATCTATCTTTCCCTCTCAACCCCATTCTCCTCCCTTCACCCCATAACTCAGCGGGTCAGGCAGCATCTCTAAAGAACAAGGATAAGTGACGTCTCGGGTTGGTGTTGGTCTCGGTCCCCTCGAAGGGCCGAATGGCCTCCTGCACCTATTGTCTGTTGGTCTGAAGAATGGTCCCAACTCGAAACATTGCACGTCTATGTTCTCCAGAGATGCAGGAATCATGAGAGGAATAGATCGGGTAGACGCACAGAATCTCTTGCCCAGAGTACGGGAATCGAGGACCAGAGGACACAGGTTTTAGGTGAGGGGGGGGGGGGAATAGGAACGTTTCTCACTCAAAGGGTGGTGGGTGTATGGAGCGAGCTGCCGGAGGAAGTAGTTGAGGCCGGGACTATCCCAACGTTTAAGAAACAGTTGGACAGTATAGAGTATAGAAGTTGGGATGTAATGTTAAAATTGTACAAGGCATTGGTGAGACCAAATCTGCAGTATGGTGTACAATTTTGGTCGCCCAATTATAGGAAGGATGTCAACAAAAATAGAGAGCGTACAGAGGAGATTTACTAGAATGTTGCCTGGGTTTCAACAACTAAGTTACAGAGAAAGGTTGAATAAGTTAGGTCTTTATTCTCTGGAGCGCAGAAGGTTAAGGGGGGACTTGATAGAGGTCTTTAAAATGATGAGAGGGATAGACAGAGTTGATGTGGACCAGCTTTTCCCTTTGAGAATAGGGAAGATTCAAACAAGAGGACATGACTTCAGAATTAAGGGACAGAAGTTTAGGGGTAACATGAGGGGGAACTTCTTTACTCAGAGAGTGGTAGTGGTGTGGAATGAGCTTCCAGTGGAAGTGGTGGAGGCAGGTTTGTTGGTATCATTTAAAAATAAATTGGATAGGCATATGGATGAGAAGGGAATGGAGGGTTATGGTATGAGTGCAGGCAGGTGGGACTAAGGGAAAAAAGTTGTTCGGCACGGACTTGTAGGGCTGAGATGGCCTGTTTCCGTGCTGTAATTGTTATATGGTTATATGGTTATATGACAGGTACATGGATAGGACAGGTTTTGAGGATATGTGCCAATCGCAGGCAGGTGGGACTAGTGTAGATGGGACAGGTTGGCCGGTGTGGGCAAGTTGGGCTGAAGGGCCTGTAATGCTGTATGTCCACATGCTGCCTGACCTGCTGAGTTATTCAAGAGAGTCAAGAATGTTTTATTGTCCCAGATAGCACATTGACAGCAGGGTGGCGCTGTGGTAGTGTTGCTGCCTTACAGCGCCAGAGACCCAGGTTCGATCCCGACTACGGGTGCTGCCTGTACTGAGTTTGTATGTAAATTCAAATTCACACATGCACTGACTACACCGCCCAACACGGACTTCCATCTGTATATATGTATATATGTATGTAGCGCCGCAGAATTTGTGCACCTATTCCCCCCCCCCCATCTCCCTTCTGTTTTTTGTTTTTTCTGTTTCTTGTTTTTTGTGCTAAATTGTATGTATGCACTGAGTACGAGCAGCTTTCAGTTTCACTGTACATGTATAGTGACAATAAATGGCATATCATATCATATCATGTTCTCCTGTGACCTGCCTGGGTTTTCTCCGAGAAGGATTTGAGTATAGGAGCAGGGAGGTTCTACTGCAGTTGTACAGGGTCTTGGTGAGACCACACCTGGAGTATTGCGTACAGTTTTGGTCTCCAAATCTGAGGAAGGACATTATTGCCATAGAGGGAGTGCAGAGAAGGTTCACCAGACTGATTCCTGGGATGTCAGGACTGTCTTATGAAGAAAGACTGGATAGACTTGGTTTATACTCTCTAGAATTTAGGAGATTGAGAGGGGATCTTATAGAAACTTACAAAATTCTTAAAGGGTTGGACAGGCTAGATGCAGGAAGATTGTTCCCGATGTTGGGGAAGTCCAGGACAAGGGGTCACAGCTTAAGGGGGAAATCCTTTAAAACCGAGATGAGAAGAACATTTTTCACACAGAGAGTGGTGAATCTGTGGAACTCTCTGCCACAGAAGGTAGTTGAGGCCACAGTTCATTGGCTATATTTAAGAGGGAGTTAGATGTGGCCCTTGTGGCTAATGGGGATCAGGGGGTATGGAGAGAAGGCAGGTACATAGAAATATAGAAACATAGAAATTAGGTGCAGGAGTAGGCCATTCGGCCCTTTGAACCTGCACCGCCATTCAATATGATCATGGCTGATCATCTAACTCAGTATCCCGTACCTGCCTTCTCTCCATGCCCCAGGGCCGAATGGCCTCCTCCTGCACCTGTTGTGTATTGTATATAATAATAATAATAAACACTTCATTACTGAGGCCTATGACATCGAAAAGCCCCGGTCACCGATAGGAAGCGGCTGATTCGGGACCTGGAAGCTGCGGAGTGTCCATCCGTCCGAGCATCCCAACGAGAGGGCCTGTACATCGGGCCGTCTGTAGAGGGTTCATGGCCCCAAACACGGATGAACAGAGGAGGAGGACTGACTGAACGTTATTGCCCTTCCACCACAGGGAAGAATGTTGATTCCACTGTGGTGGATG
>NW_026576569.1:0-37500 GCF_028641065.1 Leucoraja erinaceus
GCGGGTTGCAGCCCGCATCTGTGGAGCGAAGGAAATAGCGACCGTTTCGGGGCCGAAAAACCGTCTTCAGACTGTATGGGGTGTGTGTGGGGGGGGGGGGGGGGGGGGAGGGGGGGGGGGGGGGGGGGGGGGGGGGGAAGGGGAGAAGGATGAAAAAGGGGCAGAGGAGGAGCCCGAGGACGGGGGAACACTGAGTGAGACCGAGCTCGAGGGCTTAAGCGAAGGGAAGGAGTGGAGAGATAAGGGCTAGCAAAATTGGGAGCATTCAACGTTCATGCCATCCAGACGCAAGCAACCCAGGCGGAATGTGAGGTGCTGTTCCTCCAATTTCCGGTGTTGCTCACTCTGGCAATGGAGGAGACCCAGGACAGAGAGGTCGGATTTGGAATGGGAGGGGCAGTTGAAGTGCTGAGCCACCGGGAGTTCAGGTAGGTTATTGCGGACTGAGCGGAGGTGTTCGGCGAAACGATCGCCCAACCTCCGCATAGTCTCCCCGATGTAAATCAGCAGACATCTAGAGCAGCGGATGCAGTAGGTGAGGTTGGAGAAGATACAGGTGAACCTTTGTCGCACCTGGAACGACTGAGTGGGTCCTTGAATGGAGCCGAGGAGGGAGTTGAGGGGACAGGTGTTGCATTTCTTGCGGTTGCAACGGAAAGTGCCCGGGGAGGGGGTGGTACGGGAGGGAAGGGAAGAATTGACAAGGGAGTTGTGGAGGGAGCGGCCTTTGCGCAAGGCAGACAAAGGGGGAGATGGGAAGATGTGGCGAGTGGTGGAGTCACGTTGGACGTGGCGGAAATAGCGGAGGATTATGCGTTGTATATGCCGGCTGGTGGGGTGAAAGGTGAGGACTAGGGGGACTCTGCCCTTGTTGCGAGTGCGGGGATGGGAAGAGAGAACAGTGTTGCGGTGTATGGATGCAGCCCTGGTGCGAGCCTCATCTATGGTGGCGGAAGGGAGTCCCCAGTCCCTGAAGAACGAGGATGTTTTCGAAGCCCTGGTGTGGAACGTCTCATCCTGGGAACAGATGCGGTGTAGGCGGAGGAATTGGGAGTAGGGGATGGAGTCTTTACAGGGGGCAGGGCCGGAAGACGTGTCGTCCAGATAGCCATGTTAGTCATGTTAGTCAGTCGTTTGTAGTGTATGTCGGTCAATCCCCTGCGATGGAGATTGTGAGGTCATGGAATGGTAGGGAAGTGTCGGAAATGGTCCAGGTGTATTGGAGTGCCGGATGGAAGTTGGTGGTGAAGTGGATGAAGTCAGTCAGTTGTATGTGTGTACAGGAGGTGGCCCCAAAGCAGTCGTCAATGTAACGGAGGTAGAGGTCGGGGGTGTGGACCTGGTACGTATTGAAGAAGGATTGTTTAACGTACCCGACAAAGAGGCAGGCGTAGCTGGGGCCCATACGCGTGCCCATAGCTACGCCTTGTGTTTGGTGGAAATGGGAGGAGTCAATCGTAAAGTTGTGGAGGGTGAGGACCAACTCCGCTAGGCGGAGGAGAGTGTTAGTAGCTGGGTATAGGTTGTTCCTCTGGTCGAGGAAGAACCGGAGGGCTTTGAGGCCATCCTGGTGGGGGATGGAGGTGTAGAGTGACTTGACATCCTTGGTGAAGATGAGGGGGTGAGGGCCTAGAGAGTGGAATGCGTGGAGGCGTCGGAGAGTGTCTGAGGTGTCTAGAACATAGGTGGGAAGGGATTTGACCAAGGGGGGTAGTATGGAGTCAAGGTATGTGGAGATGAGTTCGGTGGGGCACGAACAGGCAGAGACAATGGGTCTGCCAGGAGAGCCGGGTTTGTGGATTTTGGGGAGAAGGTAAAAATGGGCCGTGCGGGGCTGGGGAACGATGAGGTTGGAAGCTTGGTCGGGCAGGGCGTGGGAATTGATGAAGTCGGTAATGGTGCTAGATATGGTGGCCTGGTGCTCGTTAGTGGGGTCATGGTCCAAGGGTAAGTAGGAGGAGGTGTCCGAGTGTTGGCGCGTGGCCTCAGCTTTGTAGAGATCGACGCGCCAGACTACCACGGCACCTCCCTTGTCGGCTGGTTTGATAACCCAATCTGGGTTTTTGCGGAGTGATTCAATGGCAGTGCGCTCGGAGGGGGGGAGAGATTGGAGTGAGAGAGGGGAATGGAGAAGTTGAGGCGGTTGACGTCGCGGCGGCAGTTCTGGATAAATAGTTTCAGAGCCGGGACGTTACGTGGGGGGTTCCTTGCTAGTCCTTGCTGTCTCCTCTCCTTCCTTAACCTTCGAGCTGTCTCCTCCCATCCCCCCCGCCCATGGGCTGTTCCTCCTCCATTTTTCCTTCCTTCTCCACCCCCCAACCCCCCATCAGTCTGAAGAAGGGTTTCGGCCCGAAACGTCGCATATTTCCTTCGCACCATAGATGCTGCTGCACCCGCTGAATTTCTCCAGCATTTTTGAGTACCTTCGATCTTTTAGCATAGAAACATAGAAACATAGAAACATAAAAATTAGGTGCAGGAGTAGGCCATTCGGCCCTTCGAGCCTGCACCGCCATTCAATATGATCATGGCTGATCATCCAACTCAGTATCCCGTACCTGCCTTCTCTCCACACCCCCTGATCCCCTTAGCCACAAGGGCTACATCTAACTCCCTCTTAAATATAGCCAATGAACTGGCCTCAACTACCCTCTGTGGCAGAGAGTTCCAGAGATTCACCCCTCTCTGTGTGAAAAAAGTTCTTCTCATCTCGGTTTTAAAGGATTTCCCCCTTATCCTTAAGCTGTGACCCCTTGTCCTGGACTTCCACAAAATCGGGAACACTCTTCCTGCATCTAGCCTGTCCAACCCCTTAAGAATTTTGTAAGTTTCCATAAGATCCCCTCTCAATCTCCTAAATTCTAGAGTGTATAAACCAAGTCTATCCAGTCTTTCTTCATAAGACAGTCCTGACATCCCAGGAATAAGTCTGGTGAACCTTCTCTGCACTCCCTCTATGGCAATAATGTCCTTCCTCAGATTTGGAGACCAAAACTGTACGCAATACTGCAGGTGTGGTCTCACCAAGACCGTGTACAACTGCAGTAGACCTCCCTGCTCTTATACTCAACTCCTATTGCAATGAAAGCTAACATACCATTCGCTTTCTTTACTGCCTGCTGCACCTGCATGCCTACCTTCAATGACTGGTGTACCATGACACCCAGGTCTCGCTGCATCTCCCCCTTTCCCAATCGGCCCCCAGTTAGATAATAGTCTGCTTTCCCGATTTTGCCACCAAAATGGATAACCTCACATTTATCCACATTATACTGCATCTGCCAAACATTTGCCCACTCACCCAGCCTATCCAAGTCACCTTGCCGTCACCTAGCATCCTCATCACAGCTAACACTGCCCCCCAGCTTAGTCTCATCCGCAAACTTGGAGATATTGCCTTCAATTCCCTCATCCAGATCATTAATATATATTGTAAATAGCTGGGTTCCCAGCACTGAGCATTGCGGTACCCCACTAGTCACTGCCTGCCATTGTGAAAAGGACCCGTTTACTCCTACTCTTTGCATCTGCAGTTCCTACTTGAACATCATACTTCCAGTGTCTATCCAGACTCTAAGCTCATCCACTTTTCTTACAATGCTCTTAGCATTAAAATATGCACATTTATGAAACCCCCCGCCTCTTATTTTCTGTTTATTTCCTTTTTCTTCTTTCTCCTCTTGTGTCCGAGTGTTTCCCTTTTCTGTTCCTGCCTCCCATTCTGTCTACAAGCTTTCTCTATTTGAGTCCCTTGCCCCAACCATTATAGTTTAAAGTCTCCCCATTAGCCTTTGCAAATTTCCTCGCCTGGATACTTGTCCCCCTCGGGTTCAAGTGCAACCCATCCTTTCTGTACAGGTCCCACCTTCCCCAAAAGAAGTCACAATGATCCAAAAAGGTGAATCCCTGCCCTCTGCACCAGTCTTTCAGCCACGCATTTATCCTCCACCTCGCTCCATTCCTTCTCTCACTGTCGCGTGGCACAGGCAGTAATGCCGAGATTGTTACATTTGCGGCCCTTCTTTTTCACTCTCCTCCTAACTCTCTAAATTCTCCTTTCTGGACCTCTTCTCTTGTTCTACCTATGTCACTGATACCTATATGTACCACGACCTCGCGCTCCTCTACCTCCCATTTCAGGGTATCTTGGAGACGTTCAGACACATCCCAGGCCCTGGCACAAAGGGAGGCACAGTACCATCCCGGTCTCCCGACAGCGTCCACATAATCGCCATGTTGACCCCGTAACCATAGAGTCTCCTATTACTAATGCCCTCCTCTTCTTTTCATTACCCTTCTGAGCAACAGGATCGGTCTCTGTACCGGAGGCCCGGCCGCTGTTGCTACCCCCAGGTAGGCTGCCCCCCCCCCCCCCCCCCCCCCCACCCCCACCCCCCAAACAGTACTCAAACAGGATTACTTATTGTCTAGGTGTACAGCCACCGGGGTACTCTCTAGTCCCTGCCTGTGCCCCTTGCCCCTCCTAACCGTGGCTCACTTGCATGCCTCCTGTGGTCTTGGAGTGACCAACTCTCTGTAACTCCTCTCAATTACTTTCCCGCTCTCCCTGACCAGACGGAGGCCATCGAGCTGCTCCTCCAGGTTCCTAATACGGTCCCTTGGGAGTCCCATCTCGACGCAACTGGCGCAGGTGTGGACGGCTGGAAGGCTAACAGATTCCCCCATCTCGACGCACTTGGCGCAGATGTGGACGTCTGGAAGGCTATCAGATTCCTTGACCTCCCACATCCGACATCCAGAACAGTAAACTGCCCTGGCACTCATACTCCCCTCTTACCTAGGATACAATACAAAGTACAATACAATACAATACAAACTGCTGGAAGAAATCAGCAGAGATCTGACTCTCAATCAGCTGCTCCCTCTTGTCTGTTTCCACCAATCAGCGGCTTCCTCAAGCCCACTTGTTTTGAAATGTGAATGGAACTTGGAACGTTACAGATTTGGGTTCCGCTCCTCCCTCTGCGACCGCTCCAACGGCTCTCGGGCCTCTGCAAGAAGCAACCTTAGACATAGGTCGGCAGACATTGGACCAGGGAAGATAGGATGGATTCGAGGTACGTGGAAATCATTTCCGTGTGACAGGAGCAGGCAGGAACAATGGGTATGTCAGGGCAGTTGTGTTTGAGGATTTTGGAGAGAAGGTACAAACCGGCAGTGCTTGATCTTCTAATTCCCGTGGTCTCGTTCTGGGCCTGTGGCACAATGCAGCATGGTGACCATCAGCTCATTTCCATTTCTCTGCTTCAGTCATATAGCCTGGCACACAGAAAGGGTACAATGCTGTGGCTACATCGGCCGCCGACGCTGCCACTTCGAAGCACTGAGTATAGAAGATGGGAGGTCATGTTGCATTTGTATAAGACGTTGGTGAGATCGCACCTTGAATATTGTGTGTACTTCTGGACACCGTGTATAGGGAATATATTGTCGTGCTTGAAAGGGTTCAGAGTAGATTTACGAGACTTCTGCCAGGACTAGATGGTCTGATCTATATGGAGAAGTTGAGTACGCTGGGTCTCTATTACTTGGAGCACAGGATGATGAGGGGTGATCTTATAGATGTGTGTACAATCATGGAGAAATAAATGGGGTTCATACAAAAAATCCCTTGCCCAGATTAGCGGAATAGAAGACCAGAGGACATAGGTTCAAGGTGAAGGGGAATAGATTTAATAGGTATATGTGGAGTAACTTTTTCACACAAAGGGTGGTGGGTGTATGGACCAAGCTGCCAGAGGAGGTTGGGACTATCCCAAAGTTTGAAAAACAGTTAGTAAGAGACACGGACAGACCACGTTTAGAGGGATTTTCCGGTAGGTGGCGCGGCTCTGGCCAGCAGCGGCCTCTGCAGCCTGTCCGCGTTTTTATTGTTTTTTGTCTGTGTTTTTATGTAGTTTTTGTTATTTTATGTTGGGGGGTGTGTGTGGGGGGGTGGGGTGGGGGGGGGGGGGGGTAACTTTTTGAATCTCTCCCTGCACTGGAGACCCGACCTTTTCTCGTCGGGTCTCAGGTGTCGTTGAGGCCGCAACGAGGAGCGGCCTCCAACAGGAAGAAGCCGGGGACTCAGGTGCCGACTTACCGTTGCCGTCGCGGAGCTGGCCGAGTCCGGAGCGGGTCGAGCGGTGGAGGAGCGCTGCTGCTGCTGCTGCTGCTGCTGCTGCTCCTCCTCCTCCTCCTCCTCTGCGGACGACGGCATCGGGAGCCCGCGGCTCCCTGGAGGGGGACCGCTTTTCGGGGCTTCTGCAACGGCGAATTCTCCCGCCCGAGTTGCGGGGTTGAAGAGCTCATGGAGCGGGGCCTATATCACTGCCCCGCGTGGCTTTAATGGCCGCGGGACAATCGCCATCGCCAGCCGGGGGCTATGACTTTTGACTCTGACATCGGGGGGGGGGGGAGAGGGCAGTGGAGAGATAAGTTTATTTGGCCTTCCATCACAGCTATGTGATGGATGTTTATGTTAAATGTAATTATGTTGTGTCTGGGGTCTATTTGTGTGTAATGTATGGCTGCAGAAACGGCATTTCGTTTGGACCTCCAGGGGTCCAAATGACAATTAAATTGACTCTTGACTCTCTCTTGACCTGGGATGTGGACCAAGCGCAGGCAGGTGGGATTAGTGTAGCCGGTGTTGGCAAGTTGGGGGAAGGACTTGTTTCCGCACTGTATCAATCAATGACTGTGGCCCTTAACTCCAAGAAGACAAAGGAGCTCATTGTAGACTTCAGGGAGTCTAGAGGCGGCACGCACACCCCCATCCACATCCACGGGACGGAGGTGGAACGTGTTTTGCAGCTTCAGGTTCCTGGGGGTCAACATCGCCGATGAGCTCTCTTGGACACACAATACCTCAACTCTGATCAAGAAGGCTCACCAGCGTATCTTCTTCCTGAGGAGACTGAAGGAGGTCCATCTGTCTCCTCACATTCTGGTGAACTTCTACCACTGCACCATCGAGAGCAACCTTACCAACTGTATCACAGTATGGTATGGAAACTGCTGTGTCTCCGACCGGAAAGCATTGCAGAGGGTGGTGAAAACTGCCTAACGCATCACCGGTTCCTCGCTCTCCTCCATTGAGTCGGTCCAAAGCAAGCGTTGTCTGCGGAGGGCGCTCAGCATCGCCAGGGACTGCTCTCACCCCAACCATGGACTGTTTACCCTCGTACCATCCGGGAGGCACCAGCTCTCTCCGTTGCCGGCCCAGCAGGTCCAGGAACAGCTTCTTCCCTGTGGCTGTCACACTACTCAACACTGTACCTCGGTGACTGCAAATTAGTCCCCCTCCCCCTCCCCCCCCTCCCCAATCCCGCCTCGGTGTACGGGAGGTACACTCCTCCCACAGGAAAAACACACTATGACCGTATGCATGTAAATAGATGTATTTATTGAAATCATATTCTATATCGCTCTTCCAGGGAGATGCTAACTGCATTTCGTTGTCTCTGTACTGTACACTGCCAATGACAATTAAAGTTGAATCTGAATATGAATCGGATCTGTGATTCTATAAGGAAAAACATTTTGAAATAGTCGGAACAGCGGTATCGCGCTCTCTCTCCATAACTCTCTCCCCTCTCCCTCCCTCCCTCGCTCTCCCTCTCTCCCTCTCTCTGTCTCCCGTCTCGTCACGTTCTCTCACCGATGTTCCACCTCATCAGAGAGTGAGAGAGAGAGAGAGAGAGAGAGAGAGAGAGAGACGGAGAGGTGTAGAGAGAGAGAGAGAGAGAGGAGAGAGGAGAGGAGAGAGAGCAAGAGGAGAAGAGATAGAGAGAGATATGTACCCCAGCAAGCAAAGCTCTGTGTGGAGCCATGGGAGATGGACAAGAACTTGAATGAGTATTTCTCCTTTGTATTTACCGGGGAGAAAAACAGGAAAAAGGAGGAACTAGGGGCAGTCAATCGAAGTATCTTGAGAGCAGTCAGTGTTACGGTCGAAGTGGCGCTGAATGTACTATCGTGTATGAAGGTAGATAAATCTCCATGGCCTGGTCAGATCTTATTCCGACCACATTAACGGAAACCAGAGAGGAAATTGCGGGAGCTTTGGTTGACATTTTCGAGTCTGCTTTATATGCAGGACAGGTGCTGGGAGACTGTAGGTTGGTAAATGTTGTGTTTTTCTTTCAAGAAGGGCTACAGGGAAAATGCTGGGAATTATAGGCCAGTGCGCTGAAGATCTATAGTTGGAAAGTTACTAGAGAATATTCTGAGGGATATTAGATGCAGGCATTTACACGGACATGGGATGATTAGAAATGGTCAGCATGGTTTTGTTGGTGGCAGGTCGTGTCTCACAAATCTGTTTTTTTGAAGACGTGACCAACACCGTCGATGAGGGCGGTTCAGTAGATGTTGTATATGTGGACTTCGGTAAAGCATTCGACAAGATTCACCATGGTAGCTTGCTCTGGAAAGTTGGATCGCATGGGATCCAAGTGGAGATTCTTGAATGGAAAGAACATCGCGTTCTTGGAAGAAAGCAGAGGGTGATGCTGGAAGGTTGCTTCTCGGACTGGAGGACTATGACTAGTGGCGTGCCTCATGGTTCGGTGCTGGGCGCGTTACTGTTTATCATCTATACCAACGAATTGGATGAGAAGAAACACGGCAAGATTAGCAGGTTTGCACATGATACAAAGATGGGTGGTTAGGCAGGAAGTGAAGATAGTTGTGAAAAATTGCAGCAGGATCGTGATTCTATAAGAAAAAAAATGCAGAAAAATTGTAACGAGAGAGCAGGCTATTCTAGATTTGGTATTGAGTAATGAGGAAGGGTTAGTTGGCAGTCATGTTGAGCGTGGCCCCTTGGGCAAGAGTGACCATAATCCGGTTCAGTTCTTCTTTAGGATGGAGAGTGCCATTGTTAATTCAGAAACAAGGGTCCTGAAATTAACGAAAGGTAGCTTTGTGAGACGTGAATTGGCCAAGATAGACTGGCAATTGATTTAAAGACTGCATGAATGAACTGCAACAATTGTTCATTCCAGTTTGGCAAAAAAACAAAATCAGGGAAGGTAGTGCATCCGTGGATAACAATGGAAATCAGGGATAGCATCAAAACAAAAGATGAAGCGTACAAATTAGCCAGAAAAAGCAGCCTACCAGAGGACTGGGAGAAATTCAGTCCAGCAGAGGAGGACAACGGGCTTAATTAGGAAAAGGAAAATAGATTATGAAAGAAAACAGGCAGGGAACATAAAAACTGACTGCAAAAGCTTTTATAGATATGTGAAGAGAAAAAGTTTAGTTAAAATAAATGTAGGTCCCTTGCCGTCAGAAACAGGTGAATTGATCATGGGGACCAAGGACATGGCAGACCAATTGAATAACTACTTTGGTTCTGTCTTCACTAATGAAGACATAAATAATCTGCCGAAATAGCAGGGGAACGGGGGTCAAATAAGATGGAGGAACTGAGTGAAATCCAGGTTAGCCGGGAAGTGGTGTTAGTTAAATTGAATGGATTAAAGGCCGGTAAATCCCCAGGACCAGATAGGCTGCATCCCAGAGTACTTAAAGAAGTAGCCCCAGAAATAGTGGATGCATTAGTGATAAATTGTCAAATCTCTTTAGATTCTGGAGTAGTTCCTGAGGATTGGAGGGTCGCTAATGTAACCCTACTTTTTTAACAAGGGAGGGAGAGAGAAAACGGGGAATTGCAGACCAGTTAGTCTAACGTCGGTAGTGGGGAAACTGCTAGAATCAGTTATAAAAGATGGGATAGCAGCACATTTGGAAAGTGGTGAAATAATTGGACAAAGTCAGCATGGATTTATGAAAGGTAAATCATGTCTGACGAATCTTATAGAATTTTTCGAGGATGTAACTAGTAGAGTGGATAAGGGAGAACCAGTGAATGTGTTATATCTGAACTTTCAGAAGGCTTTCGACAAGGTCCCACATAAAAGATTAGTATGCAAACTTAAAGCACACGGTATTGGGGGTTCAGTATTGATGTGGATAGAGAACTGGCTGGCAGACAGGAAGCAAAGATTAGGAGTAAACGGGTCCTTTTCATAATGGCAGGCAGTGACTAGTGGGGTACCGCAATGCTCAGTGCTGGGACACCAGCCATTTTCGATATATATTAATGATTTGGACGAGGGAATTGAATGCAACATCTCCAGGTTTGCGGATGAAACGAAGCTGGGGGGCAGTGTTAGCTGTGAGGAGGATCCGAGGAGGCTGCAAGGTGACTTGGATAGGCTGGACAAATGCATGGCACATGCAGTATAATGTGGATAAATGTGAAGTTATCCACCTTGGTGGCAAAAACAGGAAAGTAGACAATTATCTGAATGGTGGCCGATTAGGAAAGGGGGAGATGCAACGACACCTGGGTGTCATGGTACACCTGTCATCAAAAGTAGGCAGGCAGGTGCAGCAGGCAGTGAAGAAGGCGAATGGTATGTTAGCATTCATTTCAAAAGGATTTTAGTATAGGAGCAGGGAGTTTCTACTGCAGATGAACAAGGTCTTGGTGACACCAATCCTGGAGTATTGCGTACAGTTGTGGTCTCCTAATCTGAGGAAAGACATTCTTGCCATAGAGGGAGTACAGAGAAGGTTCACCAGACTGATTCCTGGGATGTCAGGGCATTCATATGAAGAAAGACTGGATAGACTCGGTTTGTACTCGATAGAATTTAGAAGATTGAGGGGGGATCTTATAGAAACTTACAAAATGCATAAGGGGTTGGACAGGCAAGATGCAGGAAGATTGTTCCCGATGGCGGGGAAGTCCAGAACAAGGGGTCACAGTTTAAGGATGAGATATTTTAGGACCGAGATGAGGAAAACACTTTTCACACAGAGAGTGGTGAATCTCTGGAATTCTCTGCCACAGAAGGTAGTTGAGGCCAGTTCATTGGCTATATATTTGAGAGGGAGTTAGATGTGGACCTTGTGGCTAAAGGGATCAGGGGGTATTGTAGAGAAGGCAGGTACAGGATACTGAGTTGGATGATCAGCCATGATCATATTGAATGGCGGAGCAGGTTCGAAGTGTCGAATGGCCTACTCCTGCACATATTTTCTATGTTTCTATGATCCTGATCAATTAGTCAAGTGGACTGAGAAATGTTTGATGGAATTGAACGCAGAAACAAATGTAAGGTTTTACATTGGGAAGTCTAACATGGGCAGGTAGTGAAGAAAGCGAATGGCATGTTGGCCTTGATAACAAGATGAGTTAAGTAGAGGAACAAAGAGGTGCTTCTGCAGTTGTACAGGGCCCTAGTGAGACCACACCTGGCGTATTGTGTGCTGTTTTTGTCTCCAAATTTGAGGAAGGACATTCTTGCTATTTAGGGAGCCCAGCGTAGGTTCACGAGGTTAATTCCAGGGTTGGCGGGACTGTCATATGTTGATAGAATGCAGCGGCTGAGCTTGTATACTCTGGAATTTAGAAGGACGAGAGGGGGGTCTTATTGAAATGTATACGATTAGACGCAGGAAACATGTTGCCGATGTTGGGGGAGTCCAGAACCAGAGGCCACAGTTTAAGAATAAGTGGCAAGCCATTTAGAACGGAGATGAAGAAACACTTTTTAACACAGAGGGTTGTGAATCTGTGGAATTCTCTGCCTCAGAAGGCAGTGGAGGCCAATTGTCTGTAGGCTTCACGCCGGTATGAGTTCCAATCAGCTGCTAAACACTTTCGTTCTCCTTCCCATTATTATATTGACCTTCCTGTCCCAGGTCTCCTCCATTGACAGAGAGGGGCTAAACGCATATTGGAAGAACACCATCCCATATTTTGCTCGGGCAGCTATACTAAAGACACCACTACAGCACAGTGGTATGAATTATTGATTTCGCTAAAGTCAAGTCACCCCGACATTCCCCCTCTCTCTATTTTGCGAACCCGCTCCCTCACAATTTCTGCCCAATAATATTATATTCCCTTTACCCGATTTATGCAATATATCGACAAAACAATTGTTCATTAAAATAATTTATTATTATCCGTGTTATATCTTTCAATATAGTCTATTAAATAAAACTTAAACTTTTAAATTCCAAATTAATTCATCTTATTCTTCCTCTTCACCCCGTCTCTCCAAGTCGGCGGAATCTACGGCCACCTCCTGGTAGTCCTTCTCCAGCGACGCCATGTCCTCCCGCGCGTCCTGGAACTCCCCTTCCTCCAGCCCCTCTCCCACGTACCAGTGGACAAAGGCCCGCTTGGCGTACATCTTGTCGAACTTGAGGTTGAGACGGGTCCAGGCCATGGAGATGGCGGTGGTGTTGCTCAGCATGCAGAGGGCGCGTTGCACCTTGGCCAGGTCACCCCCAGGCACCACAGTCGGGGGCTGGTAGTTGATGCCCACCTATGGCCGGAAGAAAAATATCTTATAATCAAATCTACTTGCAAAAAAAAAAACATGTTCCATTATCACTTTAATATGCGCCCATACATTAACCAAACTTCGTTTAGTAGAAGCTTGCGATTCCCTAAAATAAATCTCCGGCTGTGAATATTCTCTGGACACCCATCAACGCCGAAAGGTCCGGTATGCGTGTTAGAGCCATGAAGGTATGGAGCTGTGCAGCTGGGAAACATGCCCTTCGAACCACCTTGTCAATGTCCCAAGAACACGGATAATAATAAATGATTTTAATGAACAATTGTTGGGCTCGTCTCATTTGCCTGCGGCTGGCCTTAATCTCCAAAACCAATCGGATCCATATGTTTTGGGATTTACTATATGTACCTAACTTCCAGAATGCATTCAGATGCAGTGAAGAATGTTAATGGATTGTTGGCCTTCATAACAAGAGGATTTCAGTACAGGAGTAAAGAGGTTCTTCTGCAGTTGTATAGGGCTCTGTTGAGCCCACATCTGGAGTATTGTGTACAGTTTTGGTCTCCTAATTTGAGGAAGGACGTCCTTGTGATTGAGGCAGTGCAGCGTTGGTTCACGAGATTGAACCCTGGGATGGCGGGACTGTCATATGAGGAAAGATTGAAAAGACTAGGCTTGTATTCACTGGAGTTTAGAAGCATGAGGGGGGATCTTATGGAAACTTATAAAATTATAAAAGGACTGGACAAGCTGGATGCAGGATTTTATTTCGCAATGTTGGGTGAGTCCAGAACCAGGGGTCACATAGACTTATAATTAAGGGGAGGTCATTTAAGACTGAGGTGAGAAAAATATTTTTCACCCAGATAGGTGTGAATTCATGAAATTCCCTGCCACAGAGGGCAGTGAAGGCCAAGTCACTGGATGGATTTAAGTGAGAGTTAGATAGAGCTCTAGTGGATAGTGGGGTCAAGGGATGTGGAGAGAAGGCAGACACGGGTTATTGATAGGGGGCGATGAGCCATGATCATGATGAATAATGGTGCTGGCTCTAAGGGCCGAATGGCCTCCTCCTGCACCTATTCTCTATGTTTCTGTGTTTCTATGAAACACGCGAATTGGTCACACTCACCTTGAACCCGGTCGGGCACCAGTCCACGAACTGGATGGAGCGCTTCGTCTTGATGGTGGCGATGGAGGCGTTGACGTCCTTGGGCACCACGTCCCCGCGGTACAACATGCAGCACGACATGTACTTGCCCTGGCGAGGGTCGCACTTCACCATCTGGTTGGCCGGCTCGAAGCATGCGTTGGTCAGTTGTGGAACGGACAGTTCCTCGTGGTAAGCCTTCTCGGCCGAAATAATGGGAGCGTAGGTGACGAGCGGGAAGTGGATGCGCGGGTAGGGGACCAGGTTGGTCTGGAACTCAGTCAGGTCCACGTTGAGGGCCCCGTCGAAGCGCAGCGAGGCGGTGATGGACGACACAATCTGCGCCAACAGGCGGTTGAGGTTGGTGTAGGTAGGGCGCTCGATGTCCAGGTTCCGCCGGCACAAGTCGTAAATGGCCTCGTTGTCCACCATGAAGGCGCAGTCGGAGTGCTCCAGGGTGCAGTGGGTGACCAGCACCGCGTTGTAGGGCTCGACCACGGCGGTGGAGATCTGCGGCGCCGGGTAGACGGAAAACTCCAGCTTGGATTTCTTGCCGTAGTCCACGGAAAGTCTCTCCATGAGGAGGGAGGTGAAGCCCGAGCCGGTGCCACCTCCGAAACTATGGAAGATGAGGAACCCCTGGAGTCCGGTGCAGAGATCGGCCTGAGGGCAGAGAAGGGGCAAAGTGTCAATTCTTGATAGGGAAGGGGCGACCCGATAGGATTCATGTTGGTCTCTATGGACGGCGCTGAGAGAGATAGTGCGGTGGGTATCTCAGTGATGTAGGGAGAGGTAGCAATGAGAATCCGGGAGCATCGTGGCCGCAGTACTCGGGAATGGACCGGTGTAACCGGATACATTGGCGCTGCAAGCACGCGGAGTTTTGTACAAGAATTCGCATTTGCTGAGCGACCTACCAGCTTTCGTATGCGATCCAGGACCAGGTCCACGATCTCCTTGCCGATGGAGCAGTGGCCCCGGGCGTAGTTATTGGCCGCGTCCTCCTTGCCGGTGATTAGCTGCTCGGGGTGGAAGAGCTGGCGGTAGGTGCCGGTCCGCACCTCGTCTGCAGGGTGAGGGGAGCATAGAAGCGTAAATTCACCATCGGCACACACTCCTCCTTCCCCGCACGGGAGGGGTTTAAGACAATGCCCTAAATTCACCGCCCCCCCTCCCCCACCTTACCGATCACCGTGGGCTCCAGGTCGATGAACACGGCCCTTGGTACGTGCTTGCCCGCCCCCGTCTCGCTGAAGAAGGTGTTAAACGAATCGTCGCCGCCTCCAATGGTCGAGTCGGTGGGCATCTGTCCATCCGGTTGGATACCGTGCTCCAGGCAATACAACTCCCAGCAAGCGTTGCCAATCTGGACGCCAGCCTGACCGATGTGGATTGAAATACACTCGCGCTGTTGGCGAGGGGAAACAGGCGGTGAGATGGACTACACGTAGACTTGTTCAAAGCGCGTTGATCGCGCACCGACCCACGCCCTATGTGAGCACCGTCTCAGTTCTGCCCACCTCTACAATTCGCGCACACACCACGCTGCATTCGCCTTGTTCAATCCTGGAATCCCTGGCAAATTGCCGCCCGTTGAGTACCCTGCGCCCTTCCCTCCCACCGTCGCCTCATTCCCGCTCAGCGTATCCATTCAGCCACTACGATCCCAATTCCCCGGGTGCGCTCTCCCCTTCCCGTGTCCAGTCTCGAACACCAGTCCACGAATCGCCTCCCCCCCGCCCCCCAGTCCCCAGAGGATCCCTCGCTCGATGGAACACGCGCGTCTCACGGGCATTCTCCCGCGCGCTCACCATGTTGCTCCGCTCGCGTGTTTCCAGAGACAGTGACGCAATGCGGCGCCGCTCCGGTATTTATACGGCCCCCGGGGATAGAACGTTAGCGCTGGGCCGAACGAGCGCTGACTGGTCAGTGAGAACAATGGCCTTGGTTGCCACAGGAAACAAACACATAAGGTTCCAAGGCGCTCATTGATTAATAATCCACAGTGTGTGACGTAGTAGATGGATATTCAGTGACGCAATCCATTGCCGGTTGTCATCTCCCAGATTACAATCCATCACTTACCGCTAGAAATACAGCGGTCTGACCCAATGCCCCCAAGTGAAACCTAGCGCCACCTATTACACTTCCTCACCCAATGAAATAAACCATTCGTACATGAACCAGCTCCCCAGTGCCATAAACTGATAGATTCCAATCTGCCATTTGCCGCTGGACATACAGCCTTGGACTTGCCGGAAGTGGGGAGGAGTCAAATGTGATTTTTTTTTGAGTGTGAGGACCAACTTCCCTAGGCGGAGAGAGTGCTAGTAAAGATAAATTCGTTGGTTCTGCTGTCGAGGAAGAAACGGAGAACATTAAGGCCTTCATGTTAGGGGGGTGGAGGAGTACAGTGCCTGAACGTCCATAGTAAAGATGCGGGATTGGGGGTTTCGAAAGCGGAAGTCAAGGTTTCAAGGTCATTCAAGAGACGAAGGGTATGTGAGGTATCTTAGACATAGGACGGGAGAAAATGGACTAGGGAAGATAGGATGGATTCGAGGTACGTGGAAATCATTTCCGTGTGACAGGAGCAGGCAAGAACAATGGGTCTGTCAGGGCAGTTGTGTTTGAGGATTTTGGAGCGAAGGTACAAACGGGCAGTGCTTGATCTTCTAATTCCCGCGGTCTATTTCTGGACCTGTAGCACAATGCAGCATGGTGACCATCATCTCCTTTTCATTTCTCTGCTTCAGTCATATAGCCTGGCGGTACAGAAATGGTGCAATGCTGTGGCTATATCGGCCGCCGGCGCTGCCACATTTGGAATGCTTCGAAGTACTGAGTATAGAAGTTGGGAGGTCATGTTGCATTTGTATAAGACGTTGGTGAGATCGCATTTGGAATATTGTGTGTACTTCTGGGCACCGTATATAGGGAAGATATTGTCGTGCTTGAAAGGGTTCAGAGAAGATTTACGAGGATTCTGCCAGGACTAGACGGTCTGATCTATATGGAGAGGTTGAGTACGCTATTTCTTGGAGCGCAGGATGATGAGGGGTGATCATATAGAGGTGTGTAAAATCATGAGAGGAATATATGCGGTTCATACACAAAATCTCTTGCCCAGAGTAGCGGAATAGAAGACCAGAGGATATAGATTCAAGGTGAAGGGGAATAGATTTAATAGGACGATTAAACGAGAACTTACTAGTTCGAAGTTTGATCGTTATTTTATGAGGAGTACATTGAGGGAATACGTAAAGAACCCCGCCAGGACGCATGCGTGCATTCTTAAATGCTGTGTGAAATCACAGATACGTGTAATGACTGAACATAGTAAGATTAGAGAAGAAAATACCAGTTCAGTATATGATCAAGGGTGGGAGCGGAGGGCACGTATTCCCTCAACGTACTCCTCATAAAAATAACGATCAAACTTCGAACTGGTAAGTTCTCGTTTACTCTTACTATTTTACTTCGGAGTCACGTAAGTCACCACGTGAAGATTTCAAAGCTCTGTGATTTCATGCCGTGGAAACGAGTCCATGCATCACATCTGCCTTAATTGACTGTGGGAGGAATTATATTAACATGTTTAGACATGAATCCAACATTGACATCCATGATAAACTGTTAACAACAAATTATAGCCCCTATTTATGGGGTTAAATTATATTACATAACTTAAAATTGGCTCTACAAAGTTCCAGTTTAACTAATGGTTTGTGGTGGAATAGTTGGAACATTTTCCCCTGATCCATCCTGCTGTCGCGAGGATTTGTGGTGTTGAATTGGAATTCCTAATTATAGGATGTCAACAAAATAGAGAGAGTACAGAGGAGATTTACTAGAATGTTGCCTGGGTTTCAGCAACTAAGTTACAGAGAAAGGTTGAACAAGTTAGGGCTTTACTCTTTGGAGCGCAGAAGGTTAAGGGGGGACTTGATAGAGGTTTTTAAAATGATGAGAGGGATAGACAGAGTTGAGTGGAAAAGCTTTTCCCACTGAGAGTAGGGAAGATTCAAACAAGGGGACATGACATGAGAATTAAGGGACTGAAGTTTAGGGGTAACATGAGGGGGAACTTCTTTACTCAGAGAGTGGTAGCTGTGTGGAATGAGCTTCCAGTGAAGGTGGTGGAGACAGGTTCGTTTTTATCATTTAAAAATAAATTGGATAGTTATATGGGTGGGAAGGGAATGGAGGGTTATGGTCTGAGCGCAGGTAAATGGGACTAGGGGAGATTATGTGTTCGGCACGGACTAGAAGGGTCGAGATGGCCTGTTTCCGTGCTGTAATTGTTATATGGTTATATGGTTATATGAATGAGCTTCCAGTGGAAGTGGTGGAGGCAGGTTAGTTGGTATCTTTTAAAAATAAATTGGATAGGCATATGGATGAGAAGGGAATGGAGGGTTATGGTGAGAATGCAGGCAGGTGGGACTAAGAGAAAAAAAGTTGTTCGGCACGGACTTGTAGGGCCGTGATGGCCTGTTTCCGTGCTGTAATTGTCATTTGGTTATTTGGTTCATTGGTACAACCAGCTCCATAGCTGCCGATGTAGTTGCAGCCCTGGAGGAATAAGATTTGTATATGTTAGTATCCACCCCCACCTGTTGTTAAAACCTGTTTCAGCCATCTGGAAATAGTTTGAACCGACTTTTTTGTGGGTTTGTTTGTGGCTGATCAGTAGTGCCATCTCATAGCCTCAGATGTTTTTGGTGTTCTCCATATAGAACAATAATTGTCTTTTTATACAGAGACGATATCTGTAGGGTAATCCCTAAATTCTCTTTTGAGGCCTGATGATCCTGGTCTGTTCTGTTTGATTAATTCGTAATATGAAACGTTATATTGCTGTTGAAGAAGTCATATAGTCCAGCCTTAACTTATGTTCAACTGTTGGGTATAAATGCAGGAATAGCAAGATGGATTCAACAGTGGCTGAATGGGAGAAGCCAGAGGGTAATGGTGGATGGCTGTTTATCGGGTTGGAGGCAGGTGACTAGTGGGGTGCCTCAGGGATCTGTGTTGGGTCATTTGTTGTTTGTCATGTACATCAATGATCTGGATGAAGGTGTGGTAAATTGGATTAGTAAGTATGCAGATGATACCAAGATAGGGGGTGTTGTGGATAATGAAGAGGATTTCCAAAGTCTACAGAGTGATTTAGGCCATTTGGAAAAATGGGCTGAAAGATGGCAGATGGCAGAGTTTAATGCTGATAAATGTGAGGTACTGCACCTTGGCAGGACAAATCAAAATAGGACGTACATGGTAAATGGTAGCGAATTGAAGAATACAGTTGAACAGAGGGATCTGGGTATAACCGTGCATAGTTCCTTGAAGGTGGAATCTCATATAGATAGGGTGGTAAAGAAAGCTTTTGGTATGCTAGCCTTTATAAATCAGAGCATTGAGTATAGAAGCTGGGATGTAATGTTAAAATTGTACAAGGCATTGGTGAGACCAAATCTGGAGTATGGTGTACAATTTTGGTCACCCAATTATCGGAGGATGTCAACAAAATAGAGAGAGTACAGAGGAGATTTACTAGAATGTTGCCTGGGTTTCAACAACTAAGTTACAGAGATAGGTTGAATAAGTTAGGTCTTTATTCTCTGGAGCGCAGAAGGTTAAGGGGGGACCTGATAGAGGTCTTTAAAATGATGAGAGGGATAGACAGAGTTGATGTGGACAAGCTTTTCCCTTTGAGAATAGGGAAGATTCAAACAAGAGGACATGACTTCAGAATTAAGGGACAGAAGTTTAGGGTAATATGAGGGGGAACTTCTTTACGCAGAGAGTGGTGGCGGTGTGGAATGAGCTCCCAGTGGAAGTGGTGGAGGCAGGTTCATTGGTATCATTTAAAATAAATTGGATAGGCATATGGATGAGAAGGGAATGGAGGGTTATGGTACGAGTGCAGGCAGGTGGGACTAAGGGGAAAAACATTTGTTCGGCATGGACTTGTAGGGCCGAGATGGCCTGTTTCCGTGCTGTAATTGTTATATGTCATATATGTTATGTACGAATGTACCCTTAGTGCCGTGACCAAAGCCACCAGCATGACTGTTTTGTGCGTCAGTCTTTCCAGGGACGGAGCTGTTGCTGGAGACCAATTCCTTAGCCACGTTAGGCCAATACTCATATCCCATTTAGACAGTACCTGGTTCTTGGGGGATAGATATTAAAAATTCCCCTCATAAGTTTGGCTACCAGGGGTGAGTCCCAACAGAATGACGCTCCTCGCCATATATATGTTGATAAGGCACTTCTGGCGCAGTTAATGGCACTGTAACTGAGCCCCTCATCATAATAGAGGCCTGCCAGGAATTCGAGAACAGACGTTATGTTCATCAAACTGTAGGTGATGTTGTTTCTGTGACAATATATCTCCCATTTCCTGATGTATACCAGATATAGTTTTTGGTGGAATGTCTGTGGCCCGCTGAGATAATGTTCAATGTTCGGTCCGCCAGTCCCAGTTGCAGTAGACGTTTCTTTAGACTCCACAAATTGATAGGTTTGTTGTTTTTGACATGGATGGGTTCCCCTGTTACGGGATGAACCAATAATCTGGTTGTTTCAGGATGGTGATGCATGGTTAAACCCCGTGTTGAGTATCACAGGGAACCAGGGTTAAGTGAGCCAATCGGCACTACCAATTAACAGACGCTGAGTCTGTTAGATATGGCCCTTGTGGCTAAAGGGATCAGGGGGTATGGAGAGAAGGCAGCAATTGGATGATAACCCCAGTTTTCACCCAATTGTATGGTGGCTGTTACAGCTAGTTAGGCCAACTCCAAAGTTATGCCCACAATTAGTATGATCATATGATTATGTATTTGGTCGAACTCTATACTGCCAGAGCTGCCCCATCCACTTGATTTTTTTTATAACGTTTGTGTTCAGCCCGTGTAGGTTCTGAATAGTAAGCATATTTTAGGTCGATGCTAGCCATGGAGTAGCCTTTGGAAATCTGTCCTTTAGCAGTTACCAGTTCCCATTTTGTACTGAATATACAGTACAATGTATTCCAGCCAATCGTATTGGGTTTACCCATTAACCCTTTCGCACAATTCAATGGTATATCCCTGGATACTGCTTAGGATATAAGTGGCTGTAGATAATATACACCATATCCAAAAGAGTGTAATCTCTCACCAATGTGTGTATTATCCACTCTTCCTATAATTTGTAAGGTACCAGACCCACCTACCTCCATTGTTACCAGTGGAAGTTTGCTTCTTCTGTGTGGTTTTTCTGGAGGTTGAGGCGCCGGTGTCTGGGTTTGTTTTTGGGTTGGGGGTTTGCGCATCTTCCAGAAAGGCCGGTCTAGGCTATGGTCTAAAATACCGCTGTCCTGTATGCCCGGCCTTTGAGCTTTCACCAGCTTCTCTTGTTCTGCTGGTGGGTGCATAAGGGTGCTCTCTTTGGCTGTAGGAGATCCTTAATGTTGTCGCCTTTATGAGCCCCAGGGCTTTCCTAAGTCCTGCTCAGACATGTTTCCAGATGCTATTTCCACGACTGGAACATTCAGTGATGCGCAGTGTCCTGGTCCCAAGTGTTTTTGCAGTGGTGTCCATCGCGGTCTGGCTGTATGTATTTGGACATCATGACCAGTAGATTTTGCCTTCCTGCACCCCCTGCACACTTGTAGCTTTGTTCGTCAAAACCTCTCTTCAGAGTCAGCCCATAATTGATCCCCCAGTACTCCGCTCTGACGAGGGAGATGCACTGTGCAGCCCTACAAGAGGTGCTGCTGTGGGTTTTACACAGTGCCCACAGTGACTAGACTCCATCTCCCGAAGCCTGTCATGTTGGAGCTCGACTCCATAAGCAGCTCCAACTTTCTTTCCCCTGTTGGAGCTCGGCTACAAAATCCGCTGCAACCGGCACCAGCGCTCACGGTCGCTGGCCGCCCGAAGTTGGACTCATCAGTCAACGACTCTTTTGGTTTTCTTCTTGCCTTCCCGCCCAGACGCAGTGTTTAATCTGGCCGGTGCGGGGGCGAAATCGGGCACTGCTGTTCCCTTACGGGTGATTCCTGTGCCGCCGGCTGATGCTGGCGTCCGCAACTCCGCGGTCTTCCCCCGCCAGCTTTGATGCAGCTCTGGTCGACTTCTTTGCCTACATAGTCTCCCGGTTCCTAAACACTTTAGTTCTCCTTCCCATTGCCATATTGACCTCCCCTTCCCAGGACTCCTCCATTGTCAGAGAGGGGCTAAACGCATATTGGAAGAACACCATCTCATATTTAGCTTGGGCAGCTATACTAAAGATACCACTACAGCACAGTGGTATGAATATTGATTTCGCTAAAGTCAAGTCACCCATTCCCCCTCTCTCTCTATTTTGCCCACCCGCCCCCTCACTGTTTTTGCCCAACAATATTATATTCCATTCACCCGACTTCTGCAATATATCGAAAAACAATTGTTCATTAAAATAATTTATTATTATCAATGTTATGTATTTCAATATAGTCTATTAAATAAAACTTAAACTTTATACTTCCTAATTAATTCATCTTATTCTTCCTCTTCACCCCGTCTCTCCATGTCGGCGGAATCCACGGCCACCTCCTGGTAGTCCTTCTCCAGCGACGCCATGTCCTCCCGCGTGTCCTGGAACATCCAGCCCCTCTCCCACGTGCCAGTGGACAAAGGCGTGCGTCTTGTCGAACTTGAGGTTTAGGCGGGTCCAGGCCAAAGAGATGGCGGTGGGGTTGCTCAGCATGCAGAGGGCGAGTTGCACCTTGGCCAGGTCGTCCCCCGGCAGCACAGTCGGGGGCTGGTAGTTGATGCCCACCGATGGTCGGAAGAAAAAACATCTTATAATCAATTCTACATACAAAAAAACATTATCATTTGTAATATGCGCCCAAAAATTAACCAAACATCGTTTAGTAGAACCTAGCTGCGATTCCCTAAAATAAATCTCTGGCTGTAAGTATTCTCTGGATAGCCATCAACGCCGCAAGTTCCGATATGCGTGTTAGAGCCATGAAGGTATGGAGCTGTGCAGCTGGGAAAAGTGGCCTTCGAACCACCTTGTCCATGTCCCAAGAGTTGATATGTTGGGCTCGTCTCATTTGTCTGCGGCTGGCCTTAATCTCCAAAACCAATAGATTCCACTCGTTTTGGGATTTGCTATATTTACCTGTGTGCAGGATAGTTTTTTTTTGCAGCAATACATAGAGGTACCTACTAGAGGAGGGGCAGTGCTGGACCTCCTGTTAGGAAATGAGACGGGACAGGTGACGGAGGAATGCGTTGGGGAGCACTTCGGGTCCAGTGATCACAATACCATTAGTTTCAATATAATTATGGATAAGGTCAGAACTGGACCTAGGGTTGAGATTTTTGATTGGAGAAAGGCTAACTTTGATGAGATGCGAGATGATTTAAAAGGAGTGAACTGGGACATTTTGTTTTATGGGAAAGATGTAGAAGAGAAATGGAGGACATTTAAAGGGGAAATTTTAAGAGTACAGAATCTTTATGTTCCTGTTCGGTTGAAAGGAAACAGTAAAAATTGGAAAGAGCCCTGGTTTCCAAGGGAAATTGGACATCTTGTTCGGAAAAAGAGGGAGATCTACAATAATATAGGCAGCATGAAGTAAATGAGGTGCTTGTGGAGTATAAGGAATGTAAAAAGAATCTTAAGAAAGAAATTAGAAAAGCTAAAAGAAGATATGAGGTTGCTTTGGCAAGTAAGGTGAAAATAAATATAAAGGGTTTCTACAGCTATATTAATAGCAAAAGGATAACAAGGGATAAAATTGGTCCATTGGAGAGACAGAGTGGGAAGCTATCTGCAGAGCCAAAAGAGATGGGGAGATATTGAACAATTTATGTTCTTCGGTATTCACCAAGGAGAACGATATTGAATTATGTGAGGTAAGGGAAACGAGTAGAGTAGCTATGGATACTATGAGTTTCAAAGTAAAAGAAGTACTGACACTTTTGAAAAATATAAAAGTGGATATGTCTCCAGGTCCTGATAGGATATTCCCTAGGACATTGAGGGAAGTTAGTGTAGAAATAGCCGGGGCTATGACAGAAATATTTCAAATGTCATTAGAAACAGGAATAGTCCCCGAGGATTGGCGTACTGCGCATGTTGTTCCATTGTTTAAAAAGGGTTCTAAGAGTAAACCTAGCAATTATAGACCTGTTAGTTTGACTTCAGTGGTGGGCAAATTAATGGAAAAAAATACTTAGAGATTATATATATAAGCATCTGGATAAACAGGGTCTGATTAGGAAAGTCAACATGGATTTGTGCCTGGAAGGTCATGTTTCACTAATCTTCTTGAATTTTTTGAAGAGGTTACTAGGGAAATTGACGATGGTGAAGCAGTGGATGTTGTCTATATGGACTTTAGTAAGGCCTTTGACAAGGTTCCTCATGGAAGGTTGGTTAAGAAGGTTAAACTGTTGGGTATAAATGCAGGAATAGCAAGATGGATTCAACAGTGGCTGAATGAGAGAAGCCAGAGGGTAATGGTGGATGGCTGTTTCTCGGGTTGGAGGCAGGTGACTAGTGGGGTGCCTCAGGGATCTGTGTTGGGTCCTTGTTGTTTGTCATATACATCAATGATCTGGATGAAGGGGTGTTAAATTGGATTAGTAAGTATGCAGATGATACCAAGATAGGGGGTGTTGTGGATAATGAAGAGGATTTCCAAAGTCTACAGAGTGATTTAGGCCATTTGGAAAAATGGGCTGAAAGATGGCAGATGGAGTTTAATGCTGATAAATGTGAGGTGCTACACCTTGGCAGGACAAATCAAAATAGGACGTACATGGTAAATGGCAGGGAATTGAAGAATACAGTTGAACAGAGGGATCTGGGAATAACCGTGCATAGTTCCTTGAAGGTGGAATCTCATATAGATAGGGTGGTAAATAAAGCTTTTGGTATGCTAGCCTTTATAAATCAGAGCATTGAGTATAGAAGCTGGGATGTAATGTTAAAATTGTACAAGGCATTGGTGAGACCAAATCTGGAGTATGGTGTACAATTTTGGTCGCCCAATTATAGGAAGGATGTCAACAAAATAGAGAGGGTACAGTGGAGATGTACTAGAATGTTGCCTGGGTTTCAACAACTAAGTTACAGAGATAGGTTGAATAAGTTAGGTCTTTATTCTCTGGAGCGCAGAAGGTTAAGGGGAAACTTGATAGAGGTCTTTAAAACGATGAGAGGGATAGACAGAGTTGATGTAGACAAGCTTTTCCCTTTGAGAATAGGGAAGATTGAAACAAGAGGACATGACTTCAGAAATAAGGGACAGACGTTTAGGGGTAACATGAGGGGGAACGTCTTTACTCAGAGAGTGGTAGCTGTGTGGAATGAGCTTCCATTGGAAGTAGTGTCGGCAGGTTCATTAGTAGCATTTAAAAATAAATGGATAGGCATATGGATGAGAAGGGAATGGAGGGTTATGGTATGTCTGCAGGCAGGTGGGACTAAGGGAAAAAAGTTGTTCGGCACGGACTTGTAGTGCCGAGATGGCCTGTTTCCGTGCTGTAATTGTTATATGGTTATATGGTTATACCTAACTTCCAGAATGCATTCGGATGCAGTGAAGAAAGTTAATGGAATATTTGGAGTATTGTGTACAGTTTGGTCTCCTAATATGAGGAAGGACATCTTTGTGATTGCGGCAGTGCAGCGTAGGTTCACGAGATTGTTCCCTGGTTTGGCAGGACTGTCATATGAGGAAAGATTGAAAAGACTGGGCTTGTATTCACTGTAGTTTAGAAGGATGAGGGGTATTCTTATAGGAATATATAAAACTATAAAAGGACTGGTCAAGCTAGATGCAGGAAAAATGTTCCCAGTGTGCGGTGTGTCCAAAACCGGGGGCCACACACAGTCTTAGAATAAGTCATGTATGACTGAGGTGAGAAAAAACCTTTCCACTCAGAGAGTTGTGAATGTGTGGAATTCCCTGCCACAGGGGGAAGTGGAGGCCAGGTCACTGGATGGATTTAAGAGAGTTAGATAGTGCTCTAGCGGCTAGTGGACTCGAGAGATATGGGGAGAAGGCAGGCACACGTTATTGATAGGGGATGATCAGCCATGATCACAATGAATGGCGGTGCTGGCTGGTAGGGCCAAATGGCCTCCTCCTGCACATATTGTCTATGTTTCTATGTTTACCTGAAAGATGGTAAATGTATACATCTTTATTTATTTTAATTTTTTTGAAATATTTGTATTTACTAGAAGTACAATAAATTACACTAGTACAGGCCACATATATATTATTACATTTATTGTACCCCTTCATTTTTTGAGCTTTAAGAAAGATAGAAATAAAGAAAGTAATGAAAGTGAGAAAAAAGTCGTGTTAGTGTGAAAGAGTGATTAAAAAAAGAGAAACCCATTAGAGAAAGAGTTAGGGAAAAAAAGTTAAGAAATAGACCGTAGAAAAGAAAGAAAGAAAAATAAACAAATGCTCTATTATGAAAAACCACGCAAAAAGGGATATACTAACTTCGTATTTTTCATCCTCCCTTACCAGATCCTGACACCATTTATTTTTTTAATTACTGTTACATCTTATACTTGTAGTAAGTCAATAAATGCAAACCACGTCTTTTGGAAGTGGTCTGATTTGCCTGCAAGGTGGAGTCTCATATCTTCCAGGTGTAACGTTTCAAACATATTTGAAATCCACATATTTATTGTTGGTATAGGAGCGTTTTCCCCGTTATTAGCCCATAATTAAATAGACTAATTTGAAACACATTTAGTTCAGGGCTACCTTCCATTATTCCAAAGATAATCCATTCTGCTTTTGGTATCAGTTTTATTTGTAATAATTTTGTGAAGTTTTCAAAAATTTCGGTCCAGACTTTTTAACATGTTTATACAAAAAACAAATGAGTGCGCTATAGTAGCTTCTTGAGATCGGCATTTATCACAAATAGGTGAGACGTTTGGAAAAATTTACATATTTCGGTTGTTTAATACTATAAGATTTTGAATTGAATTAAAGTGTGTCTTACGTTAATCGAGCATTTATGCACTTATAGTAAGTGTTTATCCCACCTCTCTTTTGAAATGTTTATAGCTAGTTCGTATTCCCAGTCTCTTCTAATACCATCGGTTGATGGTATTTCTATATTTAAAATGGTGCTATACAAGTATGATATTAAGTTTGCTGAGTCGGCCTTTATCTTCATTGCTTCGTCCAGTAAGTCTGGAGGCATATTATGATAATCTTGTGTATATTTTTTCAGATAGTCACATATTTGAAAATATTTAAAATATTGATTATTTCTCAAATTATATTTCAATTGTAATTGTTGGAATGATAGCAATTTTCCAGTTTCATACAAGTCTCCAAGCGTTTTGATTCATGTAACGGGTATAGCTTGGACCCAATCAGGCAGAATCAGGCAGGTATAATAGGTAATTAACTTTATTACGATACTGTAACACAGAGTAGTAACACACGAATGGGTACACCGTACTCAGTTAGAGGCTCAGAATTGAGCGAGGGTTCCGAAGAGGGGCAGGCAGGAGACGTAGTCGGGGTAGCGGAAGGTCCGGTAACCAGGAGATCCTACACACGATGCAAACAAACCAGCAAGGGAAAGACGAAAGGAGAGTCGAAGCCGGGCAGGAAGTCGAGGAGCCGTTGCAGGGATACACCAAACAACCCAGGAGAGAGGCAGACAGAAACCAGGAGGTAAGAGGCGAGAGACTATATTACGGGTTAATAGGTGATCAGAGGCAACTGAGTGCAACAGGTGAGGAGAATTGGGCTGATGAAAGGGGAGTGGCAGACAGGCAGGTGAGGAGAAGGATGGGCCGGTGGGAAAGTACCAGGAGATGACGTTGATGAGAATGAGGATAGTGCAGACTGTGACAGATTCCCTTTCTTTCCTATTGTGTAAATGATTTATCTATAATAGAGGGTTTAAACGACGGGTTATTAACTATTGGAGATAACAGAGATAGATTTCTTAATTTCAGATTACGTTTTATTTGTTTCCAAAATTCTAATTGTACTATGTATAATTGGATGTTTATTGTAATTTGTGTTATTCAAGTTCATTGGTGAGAGGAGGATCGCTCCTATATTACACGGGGACCAGTCCACTCTCTCCATTACAATCCAATCCACCTGCTGGGCAGAGTTGTCAAGCAGGTGAATCATATTATTGATATTTACTGCCCAATAATCTATATTACTAAATATCTGTTCTTGACCGCTTTTGACCGACTGTGCTGCGATTTCCGAGAGAACGCCGCCACCTACGGCCGTCATTTTTGGCCACCTCGCTCAGAGCCCCCCTCCGTCGTATGTGTGCGGAGGATTTTTCCGGTCGATGAAAAATGAGAGAGATATTAATGTTTTTTACAAAATTCCCCATTCTCTCTGCTGCCCCTGCTGGCGGGCAGGGGGGGGGGGGGGGGGGGGCTATAAAACCAGGAAGTGTCGTGCCTCACTCAGTCTCTGCCGGACCAAGGAAGCGAAAAGGTCACGGCTCTCTGAGCTGCGGATCTACTCCACGGTGAGTCACCTCCATGCGCTATTCAGCCAATTGATGTGTATTCATTCGACTTGCTTGCAGCCTGTGTTGTCCCGCAATTGCTTTTCGTTTTTATTTAAATCGTTTTATTTGAATTTCACAGCAATTTGCATACATACTATGATAACAGACTGTGACAGTCAAGGCAAAATTGTGCAACAGTATGTAAGTGACCATCAAAGCCCTTACCCTTACCCACCTTCAACCCATCCAAATCAGGTCGGAACCAAACGGGGACAAACAACACTGACATACGTACACATCCACACAAATATGGTAAGATAAACGAAACAAAAAGTACTAAAAAAAAGGGGGTCACTAATAACAGTAAATAAGTAAGTAATTAAATAAATAAGTGTGGGGATGGAGGGAGTTAAGGGGAGAGCAGCTGCAGTAGAGCAGAACAATGGTGGAGAGCACGCAGTCTTCATCCGAGTCCGGGGACAGGTTGAGAGAATTAACAAGTTCCAAGAAAGGGTTCCATGTATCTAGGAATGTCTTGGTCGAGCCTTCGAGAGAGAATCTAAGTTTTTCAAGCTTTAAATTGTAAAGCACCTCCTTAATCCAGCGGGTGTGTGTCGGAGGGACAGGTGAGCCTCCAGTTAAGCAAGATCAGTCTCCGGGCTAACAAGGTTGTAAAAGCTAGGACCCGTTTCATCTCAATAGAGAGGTTGGTGTTGGGAGGGGTACCCAAAATGGCTGACATTGGGTTTGGAGGAATAGTCTGGCCGTAGGGTCTGCTTATCAAGTCGAAAGCACTCCTCCAAAAGGCTGCTAGCTTAGGGCACGACCAAAACATATGGCTATGATTCGCAGGGGATTGATTACCATATACCCATATAACCATATAACAATTACAGCACGGAAACAGGCCATCTCGACCCTTCTAGTCCGTGCCGAACACATAATCTCCCCTAGTCCCATATACCTGCGCTCAGACCATAACCCTCCATTCCCTTCCCATCCATATAACTATCCAATTTATTTTTAAATGATAAAACGAACCTGCCTCCACCACCTTCACTGGAAGCTCATTCCACACAGCTACCACTCTCTGAGTAAAGAAGTTGCCCCTCATGTTACCCCTAAACTTCAGTCCCTTAATTCTCATGTCATGTCCCCTTGTTTGAATCTTCCCTACTCTCAGTGGGAAAAGCTTTTCCACGTCCACTCTGTGATTACATCTGTTGCAGGTGTCCCTAACAGCGAGGTAAATTCTAGATAATCTTGCATTTGTGTAGTGGACTTTGTGAAGGACTTTGCATTGGATTAGGCCATGACGGGCACATATGGAGGAAGAATGGATCAAATCCAAGGCAGAGTCCCATTGCTGGTCTGTTAGTTTCGTATTCAGCTCGCCCTCCCACGCAGCTTTTAATGAGGTATGAGGTTTCAATATAACCGACCCTAACAAGTTATACAAAACGGAGATGCATTTCTTCCGGTTGGGATCTAGAGCTAAGATGGTATCGGTCAGGGTTTCAGGGGGGCGATTTGGGAAATGGGGAAATGTCTTCTCCACAAAGACGTGAACTCGCCTTTTCCATGGGTACCCAGGTCGGTAGGTGGTCGGGGCGCGGGGCTCCGGCGGCGGGTGCCGCGTGGACTGTCAGCACGGAGCTGGGGCTCGCAGGAGGGGAGCGCTCCGTTTCGTTGGCCCGCAGCAGACGGCAGCCTGAAGCCGTGGTCTGCACAGCTCCAGCTGGCGCGGCGTCTACAGCCCGGGATCCCTCGTGGGGGACCCGGGGGGGAAGAAGAAGCTTCCACCGCCGGTCCGCGGCCATCTTCTACCGCGGGTCCGGTATGGACTTAACATCACTCCTGGAGGGAAGCTTCGACCGCCGGCCTTGCAGACTGCGGTGCTTATGGCTGCGACGTGGAGGGAACTTTAAATCTTCGGCCGCCGGCCTATACCAGCTAAAAGCTGCGGTCTCCGGTGGGGATGAGCCGACTCTGGACTTACCTGGACTTGTACCTTGTCCTTACCATCTGGACGCCCGCAGCGACTGCTGCGGAGGGTTGAGGTCCCGACCACGGGGGAAAATGGAGGAGGACTGGCCAAATTGTGTGCCTTCCACCACAGTGATGAATGCTGTGGTGGATGTTTATGTTAAAATTTTATTGTGTTTTTGTGTGTGCTCTTTATCACTGTATCGCTGCTGACATATCATTTCACTTGCACTTTTTGTGCAATGTGACAAATAAACCGTTGTATTGTATTGTATTGGTCGCAATCATCATTCATCCCATACAGGAGTTTTTGCAAGTTAGCTGCCCAATAGTATCGACTAAGGTCAGGAAGTGCCAAACCGCCGTCATCTTAGGAGACTGCAATATCGCCTTTCGGATTCTAGACGGTTTGCTACCCCATAAAAATTTTGATGTTGTCCTTTCTAATTTATCAAAAAAAAATTAGTGATAAGTATAGGGACGTGCTGGAAAAGATACAGGAATTTGGGTAGGACGACCATCTTGACCAGATTTATCCGGCCCACGGGGGATAGCGGTAAAACTGGCCAGCGGTCAAAATTTCTTTCGGCTTTCTCAACCAGAGGCAGAAAGTTTGTGCGGAACATATCAGATAAGGGTGTTGCGATAAAAACGCCGAGGCAGCGAAACCCGCCCTTTGCCCATTTGAATTAGGTTAAAGAGCGAGGGAGCTCCTTAGCCAATGAGTTAATCGGTAATAGCTCATTCTTTTGGTAGTTAAGTTTATAACCAGAATACGCACCAAACCGTTCTAAAATATTCGTAATCACAGGGAGAGAGCTGACTGGGTCGAGATGGACAGGAGCAGGTCAATGAGACATTATGAGTTGTGTCGAACCGTGTAATACCTTTAAAGCCCTTCTCTGAGCGTAACCAGACCGCCAAGGGTTCTATCGCGACAGCAAACAGGAGTGGTGATAACGGGCAACCCGGTCTGGTACCTCTCTGAAGGGGGAAGTGGGGCGACAGTGTGCCGTGTGTTTGTACTGAGGCCACCGGAGACGACTATAATAGACTGACGCAAAGAATAAAACTGTTACCGAGGCCAAATCTGTCCATCGCCTCATATAGGTACCTCCACTCGACCCTGTCGAAAGCTTTTTCGGCGTCGAGGGGAACCACTATCTCCGGGGTCTCACTACTCGGTGAATGGATGATGTTAAGGAGACGCCTAGTATTGTAGGGGAGACGCCTAGTATATTGGAAGAATGTCGGCCTGGTATGAACCCTGTTTGATCTAACGAGATAATAGAGGGCATCACTCGTTGAAGACGGAGCGCAAGGGCTTTAGAGAGGATTTTGAGGTCCACATTCAGGAGTGAAATTGGTCTATAGCTGCTACAAAGCAGGGGATCTTTCTCCTTTTTAAGAATTAGGGAGCTAGTAGCCCACGACAAGGTGGGCGGTAGGCGCAAATGTAAAAACGCCTCATTGTACATATCTCTCAGGACTGGTGCGAGGAGAGCAGAGAAAGATTTGTAATATTCTACAGTGAAGTCGTCAGGGCCGGGTCACATTCCGCTTTGCAGCGATGTGATGGCTGCTTGGACCTCAGCAATAGTTATGGGACCACCCAAGTCTCTCGTGGCTTCATCGTCAATTCGGGGAAAAGTCATATTACTGAGCATGTCACCTGCAGTGGGAGGACAATCTGAAGCGTATAGTTCAGCGTAGAATTTAGCAAATGCTTCAATAATTCTAAGATGATCATTATGAATCTCCCCTAAGCTGGATCTAATGGCTGGAATTAGCCGTGAAGTCGCCTCGGTTCTGGTCTGATGGGCCAAATGCTTCCCAGCTTTATCCCCAGATTCAAACAAGTGTTGCCTAGATTTAAGCAGTCGTAGCTGGCTTTATTAGTAAACGTGAGGTCAAAGTCTGTTTGTAACCTAAGGCGTCTCTATAAAGGTTAGGGTCTGGATCAGATGCATATTTGTCATCAATGTCCTTTATTTTTTGTAACTGGTCTGCCGTTTGGGACGTCTCGGTTCTTTTCAGGTTGGAGCCAAAAGAGATAAATTGGCCCCTAATATAGGCTTTTGAAGCTTCCCAGAGTATATCTCTTTCTATGTCCGGCGAGTCATTCAGCTCAAAATATAAGGTGATTTGGGAGTTCAAGAATTGCATGCAGTGAGCCTTTGCTAATAATGATGAGTTGAACCTCCACTGTTTAAAGGGGTTAGTTCGTTTACGAAACTGGAGATCGAGGGAGGTCGCAGCGTGATCTGTTGTTACGATGCTATGATACTCGCTGGATTTGATTTTGGAGAGCAGTCTGTTATCTAAGAGAAAGAAGTCTATACGGGTATAGGTACGGTGCACGTGGGGAAAAAATGAAAATAATTTAGTCGTGGGGAATGTAAATCTCTATGGGTCTGTGAGCCCAAGTTGTTTGGCGAAAGCATGCAGAGTCTTACCTGATTTAGTTAATGTAGAGGCTCTGTTCGAAGATCTGTCCAGTATAGGGTCCTGGACAAGATTAAATCTCCACCCACAATGATTTTCAATATTTGGGAGAGATGTAAAAAAATTGTGTACAAATTAGCTGTCATCCCAGTTGGGTCCGTAAATGCTGGCCAATATGACAGGTGTGTCTTGCAGTTTGCCAGACACCATGACAAAGCGGCCAGCAGGGTCTTCCACAGTTTCTGTGGTTCGAACATAACGTTCTTACGAATCAGGATAGCAGTACCCCTTGCCCTATCATTAAATTTCGAGTGAAATAAGTGGCTAATCCAGCCTCTCTTAAACCGTGTTACGTCTCTGTTGCGCATGTGGGTCTCTTGAATAAAAAATATGTCGCCTTTGAGCTGTTGCAAGTGGGCCAAGATCCTGTCAGTCTTGATAGGGCTTCCCCCCCCCCCCCCCCCCTCGCGTTCCACGAGACACATCTGAGAGTGTCGTTTGTGTTGGCCATACTTAGCTATATCCAAGCGAGTGGGCAGAGCGCTGTAGTACTGCAAGTCGAGACGGAAGAGCGCATCGAAGCCAGCTGCCTTGGGACTGGGGATGTGTGTGGGGGGGGGGGGGGGGGGGGGGGGGGGGGGGGGGGGGGGGGGGGGGTAATTAAATAATATATATACATACACACGTACACACACAACAAACAAGTGGGACAAATATCACTTAACCATCTTACAAACCTGAGGCCCCGGACCTGAGATCCCCATGTCCCAACTGTACCTTGAGTGCCCATTGCACCAAGCCCATTGTCCTCGCATCCGCATGGAGATATCCGATCTTAACTCACAATATTTCCACTTCCCAAAGCAACAAAATCGCTCAATGTCAGTAAAGTAACATAAAATGAAATAAGTATAGTAATAATAATAATAACAATGATAATAATCATAGGTCATTTGGAACAATGGGCTGAAAGATGGCAGATGGAGTTTAATGCTGATAAATGTGAGGTGCTACACCTTGGCAGGACAAATCAAAATAGGACGTACATGGTAAATGGTAGGGAATTGAAGAATACAGTTGAACAGAGGGATCTGGGTATAACCGTGCATAGTTCCTTGAAGGTGGAATCTCATATAGATAGGGTGGTAAAGACAGCTTTTGGTATGCTAGCCTTTATAAATCAGAGCATTGAGTATAGAAGCTGGGATGTAATGTTAAAATTGTACAAGGCATTGGTGAGACCAAATCTGGAGTATGGTGTACAATTTTGGTCGCCCAATTATAGGAAGGATGTCAACAAAAATAGAGAGAGTGCAGAGGAGATTTACTAGAATGTTGCCTGGGTTTCAACAACTAAGTTACAGAGATAGGTTGAATAAGTTAGGTCTTTATTCTCTGGAGCGCAGAAGGTTAAGGGGGGGGACTTGATAGAGGTCTTTAAAATGATGAGAGGGTTGGACAGAGTTGATGTGGACAAGCTTTTCCCTTTGAGAATAGGGAAGATTCAAACAAGAGGACATGAGTTCAGAATTAAGGGACAGAAGTTTACGGGTAATATGAGAGGGAACTTCTTTACTCAGAGAGTGGTAGCGGTGTGGAATGAGCTTCCAGTGGAAGTGGTGGAGGCAGGTTCATTGGTATCATTTAAAAATAAATTGGATAGGCATATGGATGAGAAGGGAACGGAGGGTTATGGTACGGGTGCAGGCAGGTGGGACTAAGGGGGAAAAAAATAGTTCGGCATGGACTTGTAGGGCCGAGATGGCCTGTTTCCGTGCTGTGATTGTTATATGGTTATATGGTTAATAATAATTTGAAAATAGAAAGTAGAAATAATGTTAAATAAACATAAATAAATAAATACAAAGTTGAAATCATAGCCATAGTAGTTGCACTGCCAATGTCATTGCTAACACTATTGGTAATGATAGTAACGATGATAGTAATAATAAGACAAAGCAAATTAACAAAATGGTGATACTGAATAAGCAAGCCAACCTATAAGTGGAGCAAGAATAGCTTCCTTTGGTATTACATAGTATATCTTAAAGTCGACAATGTATAAATAAAGAGTTAGCGTTAGAAAAGTTTGCAAGTTGCAAACTGGGCTCTTGGATTAAAGTGCAGGGCAAAACAACATCAATTAAGTATTGTTAAACAAAAACGCTGTAGGAGCAGATTCGTATAACACAGCCTTGGCTGTAATGAGCTCTTATCAGCCCCAGACAATCCGCTAGGAAGAGTAGTATAAACAAACTAGCCGAATGCTGGCAGCATTAGCAGCCAGCTGCTAAAAACAAGAAGGCAGAGACCAGATCACGAACCACAAAGTGGGTCCCTTAAGCCCAATTTTATAGCATGTGCAGATGCAGAACCTTTCAAGTATGATTACACATAAACATTATAAGGAAAAGTTGGTATAAGATAGTCACGAATCGTGGTGAATTCTTACCAGCCTCATACATTACAAGACAGGGGTCTAGTATAATCAGCAAGGCCGAGCTCTAGCAATGGCTAGTTGCTAAGAGCAGTCAAGCTTAAGTTAGTCCATAGTGTAACCATAGATTAACCGGACCCCTGTGCCACTCGGATATAGACGTACCGAGCGAAGTCAGTCGTCAGTGGGTCCCGGTCTGCGTCGACGGTAAAATGAGATTAAATCCTGAGCGTCCTCAGGAGATGTTAGTCGTCACCTCTTTCCTTCCCCGGCCATGATGAACAGCTTGGCGGGATAATGAAGGGAGGGTTTGAGACCCAGGTTGTACAGCTCCTTCATAACGTCTCGGTACGGGGAGCGTTGTTCAACTATCTAGGGACAGTAGTCTTAGAAAATGTGGATCGGGATATCCTTGTACTTCAGCTTACCCCTCTGCCTCCGAGCCTCACGCACCACCAACTCGCGGGTCTGGTATCTATGGAAGCAGATCACAACTGCTCTCGGTTTCTCACCAGGGCTTGGCTTGGCTGTTAGCGTACGGTGGGCTCGGCCTAGCTCCGGGGCTGATTCCAATGTGTTCGCCAAGAGTCTCGAGCAGTTCAGAGATAAAAGCTGTTGTTTGGGGGCCTTCGAAGTTCTCGGGGAGACCGACTATCCTTATGTTATTTCGGCGACTCCTGCCTTCCAGGCCCATAAGCTTAGACTTTAGTTTGGCGTTATCTTCGGTCACCGTAGTTAGCATCGTCGCTATAGCTCGTATGTATTGGCTGGTGGTATCGGCAAAATACTCTAATGACGAAAGACGGTGTTGGTGATCTAAAATAGTGGTCTGGATATTGTCCAGCTCCGTTTCCAGTTTGGTGAACGCTGTGTTTAATTCTGCCAGAAGCGACACCATGTGCTCTGTTAACATGGCTGCTAGCGTGGCCATGCCGGTGCTGGTCGTCGGGTCTTCCGTCTTTTGCTCCTCTTTCTTTCCTCTGCTTGGCATATTTACGGCGTGGAGAGGTGCTGTCAATGGTGTTTAAATATTTATGGGTAGTTATAAAACTTAGGCTGAGCTATAATAAAAGTTGGAGGTGAACAGGTCGGGAGCGTGGAAGTGCGACTGCTCCAACATGTCGCCCCAGCGGATCTGCTTTTCGTTTTTAAAGGGCTTTTCAGCCAATTGATATGTATTCTGTCGGCTCGCTTGCAAACTGTTTTGTCCCGCAATTGCTTTTCGTTTTTTTTTTAAATTATTTTTATTTATTAGAATTACAATAAATCACAGCAGTACGTCAGATATATCTTATTCCATTTATTGTACCTCTTCAGTTTTTAAGGTTTAAGGAACGAAATAAAGCAAGTAGAGAAAGTGAGAGAAAGAACGTTGTGTTCGTGTGAAAGAGTGATCAATGAGAACAAAAAGCCCAATTAGTTAGAGCAAATAATTAAGAAATAGACCCTAGAAAAGAAAGAAGGAAAAAGGGAAAAAAAGAACAAAAGCTCTTTTATAAAAACAGCGCAAAGGGATATACCAACTTCATATTTTTCCTCCCCTTTTACCAGATCTTTTTTGAAGTACTGATGCACCTTATTCTTGTAGTAAGTCGATAAATGCAGACCACGTCTATTGGAAGTGGTCTGATTTGCCTGCAAGGTGGAGTCTCATATCTTCCAGGTGTAATGTTTCAAACATATTTGAAATCCACATATTAATTGTTGGTATAGGAGTGTTCTTCCAGAATTTAAGTATAAGCTTGTTTCCCATTATTAGCCCAAAATTAAATAGATTCTTTTGAAACACATTTAGTTCAGGGCTACCTTCCATTGCCCCAAAGATAATCCATTCAGGTTTTGGTATCAGTTTTATTTCGAATAATTTTGTGAAGATTTCAAAAATTTCAGTCCAAAATTTTTGGATTTTTATACAAAATACAAATGAGTGCGCTATAGTAGCTTCTTGAGATCGGCATTTATCACAAATAAGTGAGACGTTAGGAAAAAGTTTACTTGTTTTGGTTTTTGAATAATATAATCTGTGTAATATTTTGAATTGAATTTTGGGTGTGTCTAACGTTAATCGAGCATTTATGCACATATTGTAAATGTTTTTCCCACCTCTCTTTTGAACTTTTTATAGCTAGTACTTGTTCCCAGTCTCTTCTAATACCGTCGGTTGATGGTATTTCTATACTTAAAATAATGTTATACAAGTATGATATTAAGTTTGCTGATTCGGCCTTTGTCTTCATTGCTTCGTCCAGTAAATCTGGTGGCATATTATAATAATCTTGTATTTATTTTTTGAGGTAGTCAGATATTTGAAGATATTTAACGTAATGGTTATTTCTCAAATTATATTTTATTTGTAATTGTTGGAATGATCATAATTTTTCATTTTCGTACAAGTCTCCGAGCGTTTGAATTCCTATTCTGTCCCATTGTGTAAACGATTTATCTATAATAGAGGGTTTAAACGACGGTTTATTAGCTATTGGAGATAACAGATAGATTTCTTCATTTTAATAATGATAATAATAAAGTTTATTTAATGGGCGCCTTTCAGACATCTCAAGGACACCTTACATAGTAATCGGAATAAAAACATATAATCGGAATAAAACAAGTAATAAAGAC